>NC_079217.1:59839674-60022174 GCF_029633865.1 Lampris incognitus
CTGCAACCGGACACACGTTGTGTCTTTCAGCGTAGTACTCTTACTGATGGGGACAGCAGGAATACAAACTCCTGGTGAGGGCAAAACACGAATACTTCTGCTCCATAAAAACGCTAAACGCTGCTTTATATGATAAACTAGAAGAACCCTGCTACAATGTAGCGGTTTGGTGATCCACCCGTCGAAATCTCCCTCCTCTTCATCCTGCCAGCTAACCACCTCCCCCCCCACTCCAACTCCCTCCCCCCAAATGCCCAGAATCACCTGAAATGCCGAGAAAAGTGGTTTTTAGCCATTTTTAGAAAATGCATATTTTGCATAATTATGCATAATTATTTTAATTTTCTGCTATTTTTCTGGTCCTCTCTGGAACAATATCTACCACCTCCAAAAAAAATGAGGATCATAAGTGCATTTTTGCAAAAATGCATTTATTTTGCATAATGCCAAAACATTTCTAAGTCCCAGAATTTTTTTTTTATATAGGTGAAAAAAACCAAAGAGGCTCAGAATCACCTGAAATGCCGAGAAAAGTGGTTTTTAGCCATTTTTAGAAAAATGCATATTTTGCATATTTATGCATAATTTTAATTTTCTGGGATTTTTCCCTTACTCTCTGAGACAATACCTACCACCTCCAAAAAGAATTAGGATCATAAGTGCTTTAGTTTTCGGTCCCGCTATCTACACTAACTAACACACACACACACACACTAACACCACACACACACACACACATTCCTAAAATATATGAGTAGATGACTGTTCTGATATGACATTATAACGTCACATTATAATGACAAGACAGCAAACTAGCGATATGGGGAGGACCCTATTTTACTCAGCTATTACCACTCATATTACATCCATATCACTCGTATGAAGTCACCCAGAAAGCAGAAATTCTTTCATTGCCAAGTGCATCCCACTACATACACGAGGAAGGTAGCTTGGCGTTGTGTGTGCAGTTGCGAGTGCAAGAAAAGTGCCGTCTTAAATAAAATAAAGAATACCCCGTTATTTCTGCGTAATGTAATCTAAAGTGTCACCCAAACCTCACCCTGTAAGAAAGGGTATCCATGGAGGGCGCTGTGCTCTCATATCGCTATTAGCATTTACAGGGACTCCTTCAGAGCATAGTCACCTGTGTTGCAAAGCGGAATTCAAGTTTTAAAAAAAAATACAATTACACTTCTCTTTTTGTTCACCAACAAGTACGTCAACATGAAATAAAGTTTGAAGACGTCTTCAGGTATCAGACATAAAACCCTAAAAAGTGAGTGGGTTAAACTGGGCCGGGTGTAGTTCAGCGTTCCTGTCAGATCACCCCCCCCCCACCCCAATACAACGATACAAGTACACAAACATACGATGATACAACGGGGTCCGTCCTGCCACCTGTCTACATTACAGCGTTCCCTCTGTTATGTGACAACACAACGACGGGAACTTTAGAAGTGAAACGGTTTCGTAGTTTAGGAGAAGGTGCATCCCAGTGGTAAAGCCAAGGCAGTATCATGGCCTTGTCCGTCTTACATGGAAGTGCAGCTCATCGCGTACAGTACATGAAGTTCTGGTCTACAAATATCAAATAATTCATCACATTGGGATGAATGCCTCCATATTGATAATGGGGAGATATTTACTGGTGCTTTCATAAGATATTTACACAGCAGGAAAAGATGATAAGTAATGTGGATATGGAGACCAAGCAGGAAGAGACATCCACGGTTCGCTTCACTAGAACAGTGGAAGCAGTTCAGAAAGTTGCCTCACGTTACCGCAACACCTTTAAGACCAGGCGATGATGACATTTAAGTTATATCACCATGGTACCACAACCACGATCCCACAACACACCTCCCAGATAGCATGCTATGTGGTGGCCTTCTTCTGGCCCTGACAAAATGGATGTGAGCCTGAAGTGGCCCACATGCATCATAGCAAATATGGCTCAAATGTGCCAAATCACATGTGGGCCTTTTCTGGCAAAGACGCGGCGCTCTGGGCAACATGTGATCTGGATGTGACCCTGAAGTGGCCCGTGTGGTAAATGCTGAACATGGCCCAAATATCACAACACAAATATGGCCCACCTTTGGCAAATATGTGGCACATGCGGCATCGCTATGGCTTGGTTCTGGCCCAGATCTGGCAAACAGGAGCGGACCGCCCAAGTGCCATCATTCCACGTGGTAAGCGGTGCCGGATGAAAGTGTCGGTGTGGGACGGGTCCGGGGCACAGCAATTTTGCTATCTGGGCTAGTCTCACATCACCATGTCTATATCATATCTGTATGATAACCAGCTCTATCACACACACACTTTATCCTATCACTCCATATTATCCCACTGAGAAAACCAATAACTGACCAAAAATAGAAATACAGAAATATTCTACTTCCAGAAAAGAAGCAAACCCGGGACACAGGTGTACCTGAGAGGAGGAGGAGGGTGGCAGTCAGAAGCCTGGGCAGAACGTCCCCGTCCATCACAGCTGCTCACAAGTGAGCCTGCTGCCGTGTTCCTCAGCACTGCTGTTGCTAGGCAGAGGAAGACGGGGGCTCGCTTCCTGTTTCAGCACAACAGCGAGTAGGTACACGCAAGTGATGTTAGGCCACTTTCAAAGAAACACGTCTCAAACGCTAAATGTCATCTGGCGCCTGAGCTCCGGCAAATACTTGACACTTCCTTTGGTTTCTCGGCCTTGTTGAGCTGCCCTACCAAGAACACGCGATGCTGACACATGTGAGTGGTATGCGTAGCAGTGTCAGCAGAAGTACAACATGCTAATTAGCGTTACATGAGCCACTGCGTCCACCGCTTCCAAAGATGTACAACGTAAAGTCTAAATCCTCTCCGTCACGCCAGAACAGGTGCATTATCGTTAAAACAGTCTGCCCTTGCTGACTGATTCCACACGCCAGCAGGCGTAAGAATCAGCCCCCCAAGTAAAACTGCACAAGTCCTACAGGCGAACAAAGTCATAATGTATAAAAACTTGAAACATCACAAATATCCATCCATTAAACATCATCCATACATCCATTATCCCAACCGCTTGGAGATGGGCATCCTTATGTTTATATATAATATTATATTCATGTTGTGTTTGACTTGTCTGGGCTCAGTGTGCTGCTTCCAGATGAATTCCTGAACCCCGCCCCCCTGCCCCCCTCTCTATTTTTTGTTTGATTTCTTTTATTTGGTGGGGAGCCTGTAGGCTATAAGCCATGCTAGAGCCAACAGCTTACCTCACTTTGTGTCTCGTCTGTCTGTTTCACACTTTTTCACACTGCCATCTCTCCTAAACATCTCCATGCCTCCACAGGTATGTCATCAGGACCACCTGCCTGTCCACTCTTCACCCTCTTCATAGCTGCCCTCACTTCCTCCTTGCTAACCCACCGCACTTCCTGATTCACTATCCCCACATCATCCAACCTTCTCTCTCTCTCTCATTTTCTTCCTTCATCAGCCCCTCAGAGTATTCCTTCCACCTTCTCAACTCACTCTCCTCGCTCGTCAGCACATTTCCATCTCTATCCTTCATCATCCTAACCTGCTGCACATCCCTCCCAGCTTGGTCCCTCTGTCTAGCCAATCGGTACAAGTCCTCTTCTCCTTCCTTAGTGTCCAACCTCTCATACAACTCACCATACGCCTTTTCCTTTGCCTTCACCACCTCTCTCTTCGCTTTACGCTGCATCTCCTTGTACTCCTGTCTACTTTCTTCATCTCTCTGACCATCCCACTTCTTCTTTGTCAACCTCTTCCTCTGTATAATCCCACTTCTTCTTTGTGACCATCCCCCTTCTTCTTTGCCAACCTCTTCCTCTGTATATTTTGCTATACTTCCTCATTCCACCACCAAGTCTCCTTGTCTTCCTTCCTCTGTCCTGATGACACACCAAGTACCTTCCTAGCTGTCTCCCTCACTATTTCTGCAGTGGTTGCCCAGCCATCTGGCAACTCTTCACTACCACCCAGCACCTGTCTTAACTCCTGCCTGAACTCCACACAACAGTCTTCCTTCTCCAACTTCCACAATTTCATCATTGGCTCTGCCTTCACTCTCTTCCTCTTCTTGGTCTCCAAAGTCATCCTACAGACCACCATCCGATGCTGCCTAGCTATGTTCTCCCGTCACCACCTTGCAGTCTTCAATCCCTTTAAGATCACCACTCCTACATAAGATATAGTCCACCCGTGGGCACTTTGCTCCACTCTTGTACGTCACCCTGTGTTCCTCCCTCTTCTTGAAATATGTATTCACCACAGCCATTTCCATCCTTTTCGCAAAATCTACCACCATCTGTCCTTCCACATTTCTCTCCTTGGCACCATACCTACCCATCACTTCTTCATCACCCCTGTTCCATTCACCAACATGTCCATTGAACTCAGCTCCCATCACCACTCTCTCCTCCTTGGGTACACTCTCCACCACGTCGTCCAACTCACTCCAGAATTCTTCTTTCTCTTCCATCTCACACCAAACTTGCGGGGCATATGCACTGATAACATTCAGCAATACACCTTCGATTTCCACCTTCATACTCATTACTCTGTCTGACACTCTCTTCATGTCTGTGAATGTTCTCATTCATCCAGGTCGTGGTTATCCAAAGGAGACTCAAGAAGCCTAGCCTCCAAGAACAACAGTCGGTCACTAACAGCTGCAACGACTCTCATGATCAATAGCTCTGACAACGACTCCTAGAGGATAAATTCAGAGTCTCATCACCAGCCAGTCAGACTAGCTTTGTCTAGTCAGAAAGGCACGAACTGAGGAAGCCTCTTGGATGAGAGGCGAAACGTCTTCACAGATATATACCAAGTCCAGTTGCACTTGATTCGACTCCTTTGGACACTCTCTTCACCTCCAGCACACTCTTGACATACTCTTCCTTCAGAATGACCCCTACCCCATTTCTCCTCCCATCCGCACCATGGTAGAAGAGTTTGAACCCACCTCCCTTGTTCCTGGCCTCACTCCTCTTCCACCTGGTCTCTTGCACACACAGGATGCCTACCATCCTTCTCTCCATCATATCAGCCAGCTCTCTTCCTTTACCAGTCATCATGCCAACATTCAAAGTTCTGACTCTCACCTCCACACTCCTACCCTTCCTCCTCTCCCACTGCCTCTGGACATGCCTTCCCCCTCTCCTTCTCTTTCGCCCAACAGTAGCAGTTTTCACCGGTGGCGGTCGTTGGTACCCGGGCCCTGACCGAGCTGTTATGGAAATGTGATTTATGATCTTCATATTTGATTTGGAAAAGGTTTTACACCGGATGCCCTTCCTGATGCAACCCTCCCCATTCATGGGCCAAGCTCTAAGAATGCACTGCTTGTGCATCCTCAGTGGCTGGGTTAAAAAAAAAAAGTATATATCTATATATATCTATACACACACACACACACACACACATATACACACATCTATCTATCTATCTATCTATCTATCTATCTATATATATATATATATATATATATATATATATATATATACACATGGCCCTGTGATGGCCTGGCGGCCTGTCCAGGGGGTCTCCCCGCCTGCCGGCCAATGACTGCTGGAATAGGCTCCAGCATCCCCGTAACCCTGAGAGTTTGGATAATGGATGGATGGATATATATAATCCAGTGAGTCCAGTAAATTCTTTATGAGACAGTACAAGCCTTGTTTCATGCCATAAGCAATCATCAGCTGTCAATAAAGTTACTGTACATATATATATATATATATATATATATAGCGGTTTGTTTTTTTTCTCCCTGAAACCGCCAATGGTGTCGATAGAAGTGCTCAAGTAATGAGGAGCGGAATATCAATACAGATGCAGGGAAAAAAAGTTTGAATACATAGCAGTACAGGCCTGTTTCATGCGTCACGCACTCATCAGCTGCTAATCTGCATCTGTATTATTATAAATATATATATATTTATATCTCTCTATATACCTCTGTATATATCCTATTACATTACCCTATCTGCCGTTAATTTTAGATTTAACGTGTGCCTTTATTAAGTTTGTTCTTCTCCAACCTGTCAAACTGTGAATTTTAGATTTCTTTTAGTCTATTTTCTGCTATTTTAGCTCGGTTTTCATTTCTCAGGCTGGACTGTTAATACTGTAATTCATAATTTGATTTTTTCCCCGTTAATTTATATCTATATTTTTTCTTTTTTAGTTTTAACTTAATTAATGCAATTAATATGTTGTGTCATATTCTTTAGCTTGTGTTGAGGCTAAACTGATTGGCTGGCTGTGTTGTCGTACATTTGATAAATAAAACGACTTGACTTGCTTATTTGCATAGTTTGCTAATATCATATAACAGCATATTATGATAATGTGCTATCATGTTATATAATATTTGCATAACGTGCTACATTATGTGATCTTTTGCATATTTGCATGATGTTGCTCTATGTGCATCAATGTGTCTGCACATACTACATCACACGTTACCTGGGAGTGTCCACACGACTGTGCAGTGAGATGGAAGGAGCCGCTGCAGGACAACCTGCATGGCCCATCCAGAGCCACGCGTCTGCTCGCCTGTCACAGCCCAGAACTGGCTGATTCTTATCCAACTGTGAGCGGAGTGGATTTACCCCCCCCCCTTCTGCCCCGTGTCTTTTTATTGCCCCCTTTCCCAGCGTCTGCTTTCTTTCCCTGTTCTTTGTGTGTCTCCTGCCAGGTATGTCGCTACACGTACTTGATTGTCATCTATTCAGGGGGGCCACAGACTTGTTCACGTCGTGACCCACCTGAGGAGGAACTCTGTTTTTAGTTTGTGCAGTAAAAATACACAATACAAAAGGAGATGATTAACAATCCTCTCCCTGTTGCTCCTCAAGGCGGGCGCCCCCTGTTCAGTCTCCAGGCACGAGCCGGTGACCGACCGCTCAGGGTCTTCAAATCCTCCCAGCAACCCAACAAGTATGAGATGGGTTTTTTTTTTTCTTTTATGCAAATTAAATTCAGATATTTTATCACAAAAAAAAGAAATGTGCAGGAATTTGTCATCTGCAAACAAAATGTCTTTTGGTTATTAAGCACCCCCCCCACCCCCGGCCCCCTGCTGTGACTCTCTTGTGGTTTTCAACCCATAGTTTGAAAACCACCCATCTATTCTCATCTTTTGCAGTTTCTATTGTTTATAGTTGTATTGTGTTGTGTTGTGTTGTGTTGTGTTGTAGTATCATTATCTATTTTGTCAGGGCCCAGCTGGGTTGATCAACAGACTCCCAAAAAGTCCCAACGAAGTGTAACCGCAACAAAAATAAGTTGTTAAGCCAGAAATATCCATTATTTGGGGATCATTCTGCTGAATTGCAAATCACACCGCAGGCCAGGATAATAGCCGTACATGCTACACAACACTTGTGTATGTTTGCTTCAGGTACTGACATGGCCATCATCCTCTCGCTCAGGCCATACGCAGCAGAGGGGAAAACAGGGTGGACTTAACCGAACCTGTTTCCATACTTTTTCAGCCTCCTGCAGGAAGCCTGTATGTGTGTCTGCAGAATCAAGGGGAATGGATCAGGAATTTGTATGTGACTGACACTATACCGCCCCCACAGGCTGCCTGTGTAGCACTGTTTCCATCACTTTACTGCAAACATAAACATGGCAGATACAGGTGGCACAGGCCAGGACGGGGGACCCCCCTCTGACCCAGCTACTCCAATTGTGCAGAAAAATAAATAAATAGATAGATACATAATCTGATAGATAAATAAATAAATAGTAATAAACTTCTGAATTTGGAGCTGATGTTAAGTTTATTTGTATACTCCAAAACCACCAGCCCGTCCCACAGGACTTAAGCAGTATACATCAATATAGGACACGAGACGTGGCAGAGATTACAGATGTGGAAAGCTTCGTTGGTCTGTGAGCAGAAGTGTGAAGTTGTGGTGAAACCAGCTTGCTTGTGTGTTTCCTGCTACCCAAAGACTGAAACGTGATCCACTTTTAATGCTGTTTGTGACCACCGACACTGACGTTCAGACTTCAATACTGCGTCTTCTGTCCTTTGTATTTCAGTAAACCACCGCAATCAAGGTAAGTGTCTTTTTCAAAGGGAGACAGACACAGGAAGTGTGAAAGCTGCAACCAAATAAAATATGCAACCAAAAAGTGGATATCACAGACTTGGAATCCTGATCAAAATGAGTGGTTGTATTTCCACCAGACCCAATGGGGAGCAGCCGGACAGTAAAACAGAGACCATCCATGGACTGACACCGGCCAAAGTGTCAGAAAGTGATGAAGGACACTGACCTTTTACAGCAACAGACTTTACCGGTGGAGGTTTTGGAGGGGAAGAGAAAGAACACTGGTAGAAACCTCCAGCGCTCAGCCTGACTTCCTACCATCCTTTCACAGAGGAAGTGGTCTGACCTGATGGTCGGGGCTTTATGAGAAAGCAGCTCGTCTCGCTTTCCATCTTACTGTGTCCATCTTGTTAGTCCTGTGATATATGACCCACTGTAATGCAGAAGGGTTCATGTGGAAACTTGATTGGCCCGGTGATAATAAATAGGTTTTAATTAACTATGATGAAGTTAATTAAGTATTCACACCCCTTCACTTTCCCCACATTTTGTTATGTTACAGCCTTATTCCAAAATGGATTAAATTCCTTTTTTTTCTCATCAGTCTACATACAATACCCCCATAATGACAAAGTGAAAAAGGTTTTGTAGAAATTTTTGCAAATTTATTAAAAATAAAAAACTGAAATATTGCATGTACATAAGTATTCACACCCTTTACTCAGTACTTGGTTGAGGCACCCTTGGCAGCGATTACAGCCTCAAGTCTTATTGGGTATGAAGCTACCAGCTTGGCACACCTATATTTGGGGTATTTCTCCCATTCTTCTCTGCAGATCCTCTCCAGCTCTGTAAGGTTAGATGGGGAGCGTCGCTGCGCAGCTATTTTCAGGTCTTTCCAGAGATGTTCAATGGGGTTCAAGTCTGGGCTCTGGCTGGGCCACTCAAGGACATTCACAGACTTGTCCCCAAGCCACTCCTTCGTTGTCTTGGCTGTGTGCTTAGGGTTGTTGTCGTGTTGAAAGGTAAACCTTCGCCCCAGTCTGAGGTCCTGAGCGCTCTGGAGCAGGTTTTCATCAAGGATCTCTCTGTACTTTGCTCCATTCATCTTTCCCTCGATCCTGACTAGTCTCCCAGTTCCTGCCGCTGAAAAACATCCCCACAGCACGATGCTGCCACCACCATGCTTCATTGTAGGGATGGTATTAGCAAGGTGATGAGAGGTGCCTGGTTTCCTCCAGACGTGACGTTTGGCATTCAGGCCAAAGAGTTCAATCTTGGTTTCATCAGACCAGAGAATCTTGTTTCTCATGGTCTGAGAGTCCTTTAGGTGCTAGCTGGCAAACTCCAAGCAGGCTGTCATGTGCCTTTTACTGAGCGGAGGCTTCCGTCTGGCCACTCTACCATAAAGGCCTGATTGGTGGAGTGATGCAGAGATGGTTGTCCTTCTGGAAGGTTCTCCCATCTCCACAGAGGAACGCTGGAGCTCTGTCAGAGTGACCATCGGGTTCTTGGTCACCTCCCTGACCAAGGCCCTTCTCCCCCGATTGCTCAGTTTGGCTGGGCGGCCAGCTCTAGGAAGAGTCCTAGTGGATCCAAACTTCTTCCATTTATGAATGATGGAGACCACTGTGCTCTTCGGGACCTTCAAAGCCGTAGAAATTTGTTTGTACCCTTCCTCAGATCTGTGCCTCAATACAATCCTGTCTCGGTGGTCCACAGACAATTCCTTTTACAATTCCTTTGTCTTGGGAGAGAGATCCCTCCTCTGTTGCTCTCCCTGAGGGTTCTTCCTATTTTTTCTCCCTGTTACAGGGTTTTTTTAGGGAGTTGTTCGTTATCCGATGAGAGGGTCTAAGGACAGAATGTTGTGTTGCTGTTAAGCCCACTGAGGCAAATTTGTAATTTGTGATATTGGGCTATACAAATAAAATTGATTTGATTTGATTGGATTTGACTTCATGGCTTGGTTTCTGCTCTGACATGCACTGTCAACAGTGGGACCTTATACAGACAGGTGTGTGCCTTTCCAAATCATGTCCAATCAATTGAATTTACTACGGGTGGACTCCAATCAAGATATAGAAACATCTCAAGGATGATCAGTGGAAACAGTATGAACCTGAGCTCAATGTTGAGTGTCATAGCAAAGGGTGTGAATACTTATGTACATGCAATATTTCAGTTTTTTATTTTTAATACATTTGCAAAAATTTCTACAAAACCTTTTTCACTTTGTCGTTATAGGGTATTGTGTGTAGGTTGATGAGAAAAAAAAGGAATTTAATCCATTTTGGAATAAGGCTGTAACATAACAAAATGTGGGGAAAGTGAAGGGGTGTGAATACTTTCCGGATGCACTGTATCTATCTGTTCGTCCGTCCGCCTCTGTCTATAAGCACTCCTGTACTGAGCCGGCGTGATGTCAGAGCATTTACTCAAGACATCCGGGGGATTTCTCTGATACCTTCACATAGTTTACATGGAATCCTCCATGATGAGGACATCCTGGTTAAAACGGGCCTTCAGACACAGATCCGAGTTGGATCAGCTCTTTACCCCCACCCCCCCACCCCACACACCTGCTTACACACATTGGTTGTACAATGTGAGCAGGTGTCTTTGTCTAGGAATCCCATTTTGAACATCTGGTGTTGGGTAACAGCTGCTCTGTGTAACACTTTGTACAGGATAAGTTGGTCATAGAAATCATGTTGTTACAAATATGCTTCCAGAAGACGACATCTGTGGTGACAGCAAGGTGTCTGTCCTAGTCTGTGGTTGGTAAAGACACAGTCTCATCTGTTTTTATTGAGACTTTGTATTGTATGTAACACCCGTCCCACGTAGCTATATAGTTTTCACTGTATAACTGGGGTTTGTAGTACGATGTGCGGGCCCTGGGTACTTTTAACAAATGGCTGCCGTGCCAACATGTGCACAATAAATGAAATTCCTAAGCTAACCCTTTTTCTTTCATACAAAAATGAATTTTAATTGGCGACGGTGCCTCCACTTAGCAGGAATATAGATATACTACTTTTGTTTAATCCTACTAAGAATTATGTTTGAAAGTATTTGTTCCCTAATGAACAATTTCTTTAATCACTATTTATACTTCTAACCCAAAATACACCTTCATGAAATGTAAACATGACACACACAATACTTTAAATGCAAATTATGAATTTAGTAAATGTAGAAAACAAATATCTAAATCAATAATAAAAATAACAATTATTCAAAGGACAAGATACTTCACATCACTTAAATGTATTGACCTTTTGATAATGGGCTTTCTAATTAAATTCCATTTGACTTTAAACACTTTTCTTATTTCGTTACCTATATACCTCCTATCCAAAGGGCCCCACACACACTCTCACACACACCCTCAATACTGCAACAAAAACAAAACAAAAGAATGTCTCTTTTCAAAATAAAACGTTGCAGGCCTGAGTCGATGCTTGGGAGCGTGGTGACCAAAAACAAAAGGCCGTTTCACTTCACTTTCACTATTGTGAAACCCACTGCTTTTCTGGGCACTCTGTCTCTGATTGGCCAGTACTCGTACCCGTTTTCCGCGAACTCTGCCTCTGATTGGCTAATACACGTCGCCTCCGTTGGTTAGGTTGGTTAAGGTTAGGGTTAGGGTGTGGTTAGGGATAGGGTTAGCCAATCAGAGATAGAGCAGGGGCGGGTCTTCCTAGTCTGGCCCAGAAAAGCAGTGGGATCCATAATAACGCCTACGTCACGCAGCAACATAAAATAGCGGGTGCATTGGTTATTGTTACTCACAGGCCGTGAGTTGGAGCCAGGGTGATGGCTGACGAATGAAGCGAGTCAAGGCGATGGAAACCACGAGCGAAACACAGGCGGGAAATCGTCAACATGTCCGGATGAAGGGAAAAGCTGAGTGGAAGACATCTACTCGTCTTTAAGGTCCAGGGAGTACTTCCTGATCCTCTCGGTGTAATGAGTGTCCATGACAGTTTTTCCTCAGTCACTGTACTCGTCATGAAACTCATTACTTTCCATACTGAGTTCAGTTAAGCTTTAGCGGGTTGCTAACATCAATATATGCTAACACACAGTAACATGAGCCGCTACTACAGGACACACAGGCTAATAGGCTAATCGCGACTAGCATGACAATTCTTTACTCAGATATCGCATCGTTACAGAGTGATACACAACACACACACTGAGATATTTACCTTGGGTAGATTGTACACAACGTCCTTTACACACTGGGGAAACTGCATTCACCGGGTAAAGTACATGACGCTCCGCTCTCTCTCTCTCTCTCTCTCTCTCTCTCTCTCTCTCTCTCTCTCTCTCTCTGTCTCTCTCTCTGTCTCTCTCTCTCTCTCGGTGTTTTCAGTACGTCCTCCTCATAGCCGTCTGCTTGTCGTCTGACTCAGCCCCTGAATCGGACCTACGGGTTCAACCTGAGTTTCCCGCCCCTCCGCCCTTCTGATTGGCTTTTAAGTTGGCAACAACCAATGCAATTGACCTTTCGCAAAGTACCGCCCCAGAACGGTGCTTGTCCAATCCCACCTTAGCAACGGTCCGTCAAGCTTTCAAACACACAGCAAAACGCTGAAGCGGTGTGCCCATGGGATCTGCGAATCGGACACTAGATATGTGAAAAGTTTGGAGGGGTGTCATTTTCTTTCCCTTCCCGAAACCCAGAACGCAAGAAGCGCAATGTGGGCAATAGATTTGGCAGTATAGCAGACCCCATGGCCAGCTTAACCCATCCAGAATCAAGACAAATACCTGTCTGCTCCTAGCTAAGCTAGCTACTAGCTAGTATTGATAGCTAATACAGCTACCGTATTATTACTGCTACTTTTACCCACACAATGCGCTGATTTCTTCCTTCATGTTTTGGTGTTTTACGGCTACTTCCTGGATAGTTCTGAAACGCTTGACGGGCATAGCAACAGTAACTAAGGGGGGCGGGACTTTGCGAAAGTTCAATTAACAAAATGTCATGACAGACAACCAAATACTGCCAAAAGTTAGTGTGTGAACTGTCCACGTTTTTCCCTTGATTTGTATAGCCAAACAAACTTTAAATTTCAATGCACTTTATTGACACTACAATGAACGTAACGCAATGACATTTATCAGTCTATTGTGGTGACCCACATCTATATAACTAGAGACATTCACCTAAGAGAGAATGCACTTCCGCTTCCGGTCCAGGGAGTTCAGTGTCGTTGTCGAATATATGACATAAAAAGTTGGAGCTAGTAAACTACCTCGACTACGTCTACTCTCACGTCTCCTGTCTCGTTGTTTTCTAACTCCACATTGGTGACCCCGACGTGATCCGCCCCCCGACTCGTCACTTGTTTTCCCCGTGACTTTGCACTATGTCATTGACTGTTCTGTTGTAGAGTCTATTTTTATGTTCATGAGTTGCGCTTTTGCTGTTTTGCATTGTTTTGTGTAGGTGAATTCTGGGGGGGCCTGTGTGGTGACCCACATCTATATAACTAGAGACATTCACCTAAGAGAGAATGCACTTCCGCTTCCGGTCCAGGGAGTTCAGTGTCGTTGTCGAATATATGACATAAAAAGTTGGAGCTAGTAAACTACCTCGACTACGTCTACTCTCACGTCTCCTGTCTCGTTGTTTTCTAACTCCACACTATAGTGCTTTTCTTTTTCTTTATTCACATGAACTGTATTAAACATTCATCTTAACTGATATAACCGGTTATTTTCTTGCCCGGTGGGGGTTTCGATACGGGGTGTACTGCACCACAAGGCGACATCACTAACCGCTCGGCTAAAGGGTCAGACCCGTTAGCTAGGGGCTAACGTGTCTTATTAGTAGTTTACACTGATTTTAATGAAATACTTTTTTAAACTTTATTAGGTCATATATATTTGTCTGAAATGTCAGATTTTAGACGGGGCTACATGTAGAAAAAGGTTTTTGAAGCAAGCGATATGAGTCAGATCACTGGTCATTGGGGGTGGTTGAAGGGTGTTGCTGGTGACTTTGAGTTTTGTTTTTAGAGACGGATGCAAGTTGGAGATATGACAGGAAGGTCTGACCCCCGCTGCCATACCTCTGGCTTAATGTTGGGAATGACAAAAATGAATTATTTTCAAAAATGTGTTCATGATGGGTATTCCTTGTCACATCCCAAGATTGATGGCCTCTTTTTTTTTTTTTACCTGAAAAACCGGGTTGTGCCAAAGGGGATGGAGTTTATTTGGGAATGGGGTGTAACCTGAGAGTCTGTTGAATCTCCACCAGGCTGGCAGAGTCGCTGTGATGAACGGATTTTTAAAGCAATTATGGTTCTTTATTGATTTGGAGAGAAATGGGAGATCGGATATTGATAATTTCTGATATTCCGTTTGTTCTATTTCCAGTAGTATGGCTTAATCGTTGCTCTGACTGCAGCCATTTGGTCATAACCTGAAGATGAAGAAGATGATGAAGGTCATAACCGGGAGATGAAGAAGATGATTAGGGTCATAACCTGAAGATGAAGAAAATGATGGTCATAACCAAAGGAGGAAGAAGATGATTAGGGTCATAACCTGAAGATGAAGATGATGAAGGTCATAACCTGGAGATGGTTAGCCAGTTAGTAGAGTCTGAAGTTTGGGGCAGCCAGACCACCACACTTTTTGGTTTTCTGTAGTGTTTTTAGTTTAATTCTTGTTTTCTTGCACATCCTGTAGAAACTATTGGTTATAGAGTCCAGGGCATCGAACCACTTGGCTGTCGGCTGAACTGGGGTCATCTAGAAAATGTAGTTTGTTTTTGGGAGTATATCCATTTTTACTGCTGCTCTCCTGCTGATTAGTGAGTTTTCCAACTGGAGAAGCGTTCAAACCGGCATGAGCAGAGCCCACTTTCAAGGGCTTTGGTAGGGAAAGCTGTGACCTGTGGGCGTATGTCTGCATCTGCATTAGGGTCTATGAGGGCAAAGGTCTCTGGCTGTAAGCACGTGTCTCTGGACAAGAAGGCTGGGCCTTTAACCCAGTTGGTGTGTTTCAACCAGGCTGCTGGCACAGAGCCATTCGTATCTTGTTTCTTTTCCAGCATGTGGCGTAGGGATGTGAGATTGCTGACTGCTTTTTGTTTGTTGTTAGGCAGTAGTGGCCTGTTTGGCCTGAATGGCAGAGGTGCTACCCAGAAGTTAGCTTCATCCATGAAAACTTCTTTGTCCATGAGCTTGAGAAACAGCTCATCCTCAACAGACATGCCAAGTTTTATCATCATACACGGTTGTTTGAAACACATTTTTTTCAAGACTGTCTGTAACACTGTTGTGGTTAGTAGCACGCGAGACTCTTGGAGAGGTGTAAGCTGAGACAGGGCTGGAGATTTTCTCTCTCACAATTATGCTGTTCGTGCATGGTGCAAAGACGGAGTGGCGCCCATTCATCAGCACATTGGTCCGGAAAACAATAACACTGACTGTTTTGTGCATCCTTCCAAGACACACATCCCCTACTATGACCCACCCAAGGTCGAGTCGCTGGGCAAATGGTGCATTGTTAGCACCATTACATTGCTCCCGAACCTTGTGCACCTGGATTAAGCCTCGTTCAAGAAGGAGTAGTATAACCACATCTGGGTCCAAAGCTGGAATTTTATCTGCCACGTACTTGGGGCAGGCAGAGGAATTGCAGAGGCAGAGGAATTTGGGTGTTACCATCTAGTGACGCCACGATGAAGCCACTGGAGCATTGCGCTACTGTCTCAAGTCAACCACTCCCGAGCATGTCTTTAGAGTGTAGATACCAAAGTGATCAAAGAATTCTGATCGAGCAAGTGACTTGTTACTTTGCTCATCGAGAACAGCGTAAGTCTTCGTGGCTTAGATCTCTTTGCCCCGCAAGATACACCCAGACCAGACTGATCTTGGAGCAGGATTTTTAAGTGTTTGCAGTCCCAAAGATTTCCGTACATTTGGATGTCACAGATGAAATGGCCTTCAATAGCCTTAATCCGTAGTGCTAATTTGGACATCAGTTTTCAGATACGTCTTTCGTTCATCCAATGGTTTGCTCTGCAAACATCGGTACACAAAAGAGCCACTCATATCTATGGCTCTGTTAGCGACGGGTGTTGGTAAACATCGGAACACAAAGAGCCACGCATATCAATAGCTCTGACAACGACTCCTAGAGGATAAATTCTGAGTCTCATCACCAGCCAGTCAGACTAGCTTGGTCTAGTCAGAAAGGCACGAACTGAGGAAGCCTCTTGGATGAGAGGCGAAACGCCTTCACGGATATATACCAAGTCCAGTTGCACTTGATTCAACTCCTTTGGATAATCCTACTGTGATCCATTTTTCTTGCAGGTTATACGGGGCAGGTTTCTGGACTATCGGAGTGACCTCAAAAGAAGTATTGAGGTACGAAGACCAGGTAGGTACCCATTTGCCATGGCTGCCTCCAGTTCCATAAGGGTGTCTCCTAGTTCCCTTACTGTGATAACGTGTTCTTTATGAAAAGATGTAGTTTCACCAGATTCGGGTTTACCGATTTTACTCAGTCTCACGGAACAGCGTACAGATTCACATGTTGTCATTTCAGTTATCACTACTTACTCTCTGTATATCTCAACTCATCAACTTGATAACCCTAGGAGTCAACTGTACCTCCTTAGGGTGTGGGGTGGTACTGCAGGTAAGTATAATATGAACAGGTAGTCAGTATACCACATCCCTCCCCCCTTAAGAGTAACCTACTCAGGTGAGCTTTAACCTCAGGTTACCTTCTTTCTTTCTTTTTAAACTGCTCACACATTGTACTGTAACAGTAATTCAAAACTAAATAAAATGTTTAACTTAATCAAATGTTCAAAGTTAATTTCAACATTTCATATTATGACAATGTTTACCCATGTTTTTTTGTTTTTTTTTACATATCATGCTTGAACATAGCACAAGAATGAACTAGGAAGGTGGGTAGACTACCAGCCTTCCAATGATTCCCAGAGCGCATTCTTGCTCTTGCTTGAGGGATCTCACTAGTACTAACTTACAAAGTCTTTCAGGTAAGCAGGAGCCTGTCTTGTGCGCTCAGAGCGGCGCAGTACTGGTGGTGGGTCTGCTCTCACGTCTGGCGGGTCTGGAGGGTGAACCTCAGCTATCTCAGCAGGCTCAGAGACTTCCCCTTCCACTGAAGCAGGGACCGTCGAGTCTGCAGGCAAGGCCTCCGCTGCTTGCTCCGGCTCCTGAAGAGTGGTAAGGCTTCTCTGTCACCTCCGGCATGGACGTCTCGGTCATTGTTGCATGCCGTCTCCGGATTTGGTCGACATGACGTCTCATGACGCGTCCATCTCCTGTCTGTACCGTGTAGGATACAGGTCCTGTGTTCTGCTCGACGACCGCTGGTACCCACTTGGGCCAGTAGCTGTAGTTACGGATGTACACATCATCACCAGGGGAAAAACTTCTCCACTTACTGTGTGTGTCATGTTGTTGCTTTTGTTTAACTTGTTTCTTACGAATCTTTGACTTCACATCAGGCAGTAGCCGATCCAGTGTTGAACATAGTCTCCTGGACATCAGCATTTCCGCTGGTGACAAGCCAGTAGTGGTTTGCGGTGTGATTCTGTAATTGAATAGAAATCTGGCTATTTTTGTTTCTAAAGTGTCTCCTTTTATTTTCTTTATACCTTGTTTGAATGTCTGTATGGCTCTTTCGGCCAGGCCGTTTGATGCCGGGTGGAAGGGCGCGGATGTCACGTGCTGTATGCCATTCTGTTTCAGGAACGTCTCAAACTCTTGGCTTGTGAAGCAAGCTCCGTTGTCAGATACAATTGTCTGGGACAGCCCGTGCATGCTAAAGCACTGTCTGAGCTTTTCGATAGTTGCTTGGCTTGTTGCGGTATTCGTTGGATACATGTCAATCCATTTGGAGTGTGCGTCTACAATGATAAGAAACATCTTACCTAGACGAGGGCCGGCATAATCCATGTGAAGTCTGTTCCAGGGTGTCTCAGCCCACTCCCAGGGGTGGAGAGGTGCTGTGGCTGGAGACTTTCTGTTTTCCTGACATGTGTGGCAGGACTGTACTTCCCTTTCAGTGTTGGAGTCCATCCCTGGCCACCATACACTCACCGGCCACTTTATTAGGCACACCTGTCCAACTGCTCGTTAACACAAATTTCTAATCAGCCAATCACATGGCAGCAACTCAATGCATTTAGGCATGTAGACATGGTCAAGACGATCTGCTGCAGTTCAAACCGAGCATCAGAATGGGGAAGAAAGGTGATTTAAGTGACTTTGAACGTGGCATGGTTGTTGGTGCCAGACGGGCTGGTCTGAGTATTTCAGAAACTGCTGATCTACTGGAATTTTCACACACAACCATCTCTAGGGTTTACAGAGAATGGTCCGAAAAAGAGAAAATATCCAGTGAGCGGCAGTTCTGTGGGCGAAAATGCCTTGTTGATGCCAGAGGTCAGAGGAGAATGGCCAGACTGGTTCGAGCTGACAGAAAGGCAACAGTAACTCAAATAACCACTCATTACAACCGAGGTATGCAGAAGAGCATCTCTGAATGCACAACACGTCAAACCTTGAGGCAGATGGGCTACAGCAGCAGAAGACAACACCGGGTGCCACTCCTGTCAGCTAAGAACAGGAAACTGAGGCTACAATTCGCACAGGCTCACCAAAATTGGACAATAGAAGATTGGAAAAACGTTGCCTGGTCTGATGAGTCTCGATTTCTGCTGCGACATTCGGATGGTAGGGTCAGAATTTGGCGTCAACAACATGAAAGCATGGATCCATCCTGCCTTGTATCAACGGTTCAGGCTGGTGGTGGTGGTATAATTGTGTGGGGGATATTTTCTTGGCACACTTTGGGCCCCTTAGTACCAACTGAGCATCGTGTCAACGCCACAGCCTACCTGAGTATTGTTGCTGACCATGTCCATCCCTTTATGACCACAGTGTTCCCATCTTCTGATGGCTACTTCCAGCAGGATAACGCGCCATGTCATAAAGCTCGAATCATCTCAGACTGGTTTCTTGAACATGACAATGAGTTCACTGTACTCAAATGGCCTCCACAGTCACCAGATCTCAATCCAATAGAGCACCTTTGGGATGTGGTGGACCGGGAGATTCGCATCATGGATGTGCAGCCGACAAATCTGCAGCAACTGCGTGATGCTGTCATGTCAATATGGACCAAACTCTCTGAGGAATGTTTCCAGTACCTTGTTGAATCTATGCCACGAAGGATTAAGGCAGTTCTGAAGGCAAAAGGGGGTCCAACCCGGTACTAGCAAGGTGTACCTAATAAAGTGGCCAGTGAGTGTATGTACGAACGTGCCAAGCCCTTCATTCTAGATATACCTGGGTGTGTGTGGTGTAGTTGTTTCAAGATGGCTTCCCTTCTCATTAAACTTCATTTCATTCATGACGGTCACACTACACCCTGTGTCAATTTCAAATTTTACTTTCTTCTTATTCACTTCCACGTTTACTTCAAATGGCTTTATTCTCTGTATGGACGTGACTGTTTTCAGGCCAGCTAATGTAAATGCCTCTTCTTCTTGTTCCGAACTATCACTATCCTGCCCCTCACACTCACAGCCTACATTGTGTGATCGATGTGGACGCCATGCGCATCGCTCTGCTCTGTGTGATTTCTCAGTGGGGCGCGGTGCACCTCCTCTCTTTCTGTTTCTACAAGCCTTGGCAATATGCCCAACTTTTCCACAAGAGTGACACTTTGCTTCTTTAAACTTGCACTCCGCTGCACTGTGTTGCTTTCCATGACATCGGTAGCATTCCTTCTCTCTCGTTTTCCAATCTCCTCCCTTACTCTCTTTCCCCTCCGTTTTCATACTGTAACGTGCATGGATAAGAAGACACGCTGGCCGCTCGCTGGCGGATCTGACCTTTTAGTTGAGCGGTTAGCGATGTCTCCTGCGGTGCGGGCGATACGGGTTCGCTTCCCGGCCGCGGCAGTTCCTGTGGTTGTCCCCCGACTTCGCTACAATACTGTGACATGCCAACGGTGGCCTTGCTTGCAGGTCTTGTGCATTTTTACAAGCGGCCTCTGCAGCTACGGCAATCTTGGATGCCCTCTCAAACGTGAGGTCTGTTTCAGATAGTAAACGTCTTTGAATCCGATCATCATGAATACCGCACACTTGACGGTCTCTTAACATTTGTTCCAGTGCAGTTCCAAAGGTACAATCATGAGCTAGTCGTCTCAGCTCTGCTACATATGCACTGACGGTCTCGTTAGGCTGACGGAAACGGGAATCAAAGGTATATCTCTGTACGATCTCACTCGGTTTAGGGTTGAAGTGCTCTCTCATTAGAGTTGTTATCTCGTTGTACGTTTTCGAGCCGGGCTTTGCTGGACTCACCAGGTTTCTTATGAGCTTGTATGTGGCTGGTCCCACCACGCTGATGAGGAGGATGGCTCTCTGCTTCTCTCCGCCATCAATTTCATTTGCTTCTAAAAACTGGTCGAGAATCTCGCAGTACTCTTCCCATGTCTGCTCCTTTGCATCAAATGCCGACAGGGTGCCTATCCTTGCATTCATCTTTACGTTTCTGCTCGTTAATCCTCCGGTCCAATTTAGCCCTAGCTGGTTCTCCGTACTTAGCACGTCTTCCTACCGTCCGCCACCTGAACTCATCCAGTCGCATCCGTCTTCAATCAGGCACTCCCCCCACCCATCCAGTATCCTCGTCGCCAATATGTGATAACGTGTTCTTTATGAAAAGGTGTAGTTTCACCAGATTCGGGTTTACCGATTTTATTCAGTCTCACGGAACAGCGTACAGATGCACATGTTGTCATTTCAGTCATCACTACTTCCTCTCTGTATATCGCAACTCATCAACTTTATAACCCTAGGAGTCAACTGTACCTCCTTAGGGTGTGGGGTGGTACTGCAGGTAAGTATAATACGAACAGGTAGTCAGTATACCACACTTACCTTGTGGTTATCCCTGGCTGTGATTTTGGGGAAGTCATCGACTTTTTTGAGGAGCGCGTTTTCAATCACTCCAGGCCATCCGGTCTCTGCCACACCATCTTGAGACCTGCACTTGCATTGTTAATGTTCTTCACTCTGATTCTCTTAGCTTGCTCAGACGATGATGGTCCAAGCCATTTGCACGGTAAGTCAAGCTCTTCTCTAGCGGAGAGTTTCAAATCATCAGTGGAGCTGAGGAAGGATGTGTTTCAGGCCCAGTAATTCTCAGGATGATCGTCAAACTTCAGTAGGTGTGAACTCACCATCTCCCGTCGCATTAGCTATGTTGCCAGGTCCGTTGCAGCTGTTGAACTGGGTGGGTTTGGACTGGAGAGGTTGATAATCATCACTGGAGTATTTGGTGTTATGGGGAGGCTCTCTGTAACTGTATGATTTCCTCAGGGGATTAACATTGCTGGTTAATTGCATTGGGTTCCAGGTGGCTTCTTTGAATGACTGTTGTGGAACTAACTCGCCAAACTCATAGTGACTGACTTCACTTTGTGTCATATCACCCTGTTTCACACAGCTCCTCGCTGCTCCACCGCTGTCCATGGCTAACATAGCCCCACTGGTGGGTATGAAACTCTTGGTGGCTTTGCATCAGGTGATGGAATGGTGACTGGATTTAATGAGTTATTGGTTTTCAAACTCTGGTGTGACTGGACAGTGGGATGTTGCACTGGAGTGTGAATTGTAGCACCTTCACAGTGATGCTCAACTGGGGCCATATCCGTTTTTCTCGATTGAGTTAGGCCTATCTGCTCATATTCATTCTCAGCAGCTGCTTCCAGCACTTTGGCTTTGGCAGTCGTAGCCGCCTTTTCAAGCTTCAGTTCATGCAAACCTGCTTGTAGTGTAGCTTGTTGTTTTAGCATATCTGCCTCTTTTTTAGCAAATGACAGTTCGGCTCGAGCAGCTTCTGCTTTTGCCCGTGCTCTCAACGCCATAGAGCTTGCTACAGAAAGTTTGCTAACTCGTGAGCAGCTGGATATTTGTGATCTGGTCCCCAAAAGTTCATCAAGGTCAACTTCTTCATTATGCTTTGTCATAATGACAGATTGCTGATGTTTCTACTTACAGGTCTGAGGATTGCTGGCCGTTGGAAGATGTGCCTTTTTACTGTTCTGCCCCTGCTAACATTTAGTGCCCAGCCTGATAGCTCGGCAGACAGGTAACAGTTTCCCAAGAAAGACTCAGATTGAGGAGTTCCGTTTAAAGCCTTTACTCAAGAAAATCTGTAAAACTAAACATACAGATAAAATACATGTCAATTATATGTTATCTCAGAACAGACTGATACATCCACTATTTGTACACACAACCATGTAAGATGAAACAACTGCATACAAACTGATGCGTTTAGCTTCAGGCTAACTTACACTATAACTTCCATCGACAAGCTAGCGGGTAACTTCGGGCTAACTTACGCTGCAATTCCCATTGACATGCTAGCGGTTAGCATATGGCTACGAATTGGCTACAGAACGGACTTTCTCTTATTATTGCTGATTTTCATAAACATTTACGAGAGGACTGAACGTAAAAACACTTAGAGCCAAACGTTTTATGGCCAGACAATGAGAGACAAAAGAGAGGACAATACCGTGTCTGTTGTACATATTGTGACTTCCGCGCGGGCTACGGCAATTGTACAGGCACAATTCAAAAGGCGAATGCAAAATGGCAATCAGCCCCAAACACCGCCACAGCGCTCCTGCAGCCACACAACACAACGTATTAAATGTCCCATTACCACTTCATACAGTACTACTATGATATGGATGCTATGTATTAAATGTCGTATTACCACTTCATACAGTACTACTATGATATGGATACTATGTAGTAAATGTCCTATTACCACTTCATACAGTACTACTATGATATGGATACTATATATTAAATGTCCTATTACCACTTCATACAGTACTACTATGATATGGATGCTATGTATTAAATGTCCCATTAACTTCATACAGTACTACTATGATATGGATACTATGTATTAAATGTCCCATTAACTTCATACAGTACTACTATGACATGGATACTATGTATTAAATGTCCTATTACAACTTCATACAGTACTACTATGACATGGATACTATATATTAAATGTCCTATTACCACTTCATACAGTACTACTATGACATGGATACTATGTATTAAATGTCCTATTACCACTTCATATAGTACTGGTATGGATACTATGCAGTGCTCTATGATAGTTGGTAACATAAGTGCTGCTGAGTGAGTTAATGTAAAAGTAGAACAGCAAGTTTTCTGCTTAATGTTAGAACAGTTTTGATATTAATGTTTTGTTTTGTTTTTGTTTTTTGTTGTTTTAACAAAGACAGAAGCGATAACAGAACTGGAGTGACCCCATCCCTTGTGGGCACGACGAGATGAACGACGCCATGTTTACCAATACACGAGCGACCTCGTGTGTCTGCAGTTCGCTCGCACATGAAGACTAAAATAATCCACACACATGTGTATGTCTGAATGTGCAGTGTGCTGTAGAACAATAGGATTTGACACAATACATTATCATGGTAATATTCAGCATTTTAAAGGCATTTCGTTTTAAATACCCATCATTTGATTTTAAACAGAAAGGCAGGCAGTCTCTCTCTCTCTCTCTCTCTCACTACAAATCTCCACCAATACTTCCTGCAACAGTCTTATGAGCCAGTATTGATAATTAAAGGTAAAGCTACACATGAAGAGACACAGAAAGAAACAAAGAGGTGTTAGGCATTATGTTAGCAAATTATGACTAAGCTCCCCAGAGGGGCCACAAATGGTGGCTGACCTTTTCCCCTAACGCCGAAAGTGTGACATGTGTAAAAGAGTAACACACTACCAAGATGGTGGGCTCACCACCAGGTGAAAGTGATTTTATAGAAGCAGTCATAGCTCTTGGACAGGAAGCCTTTGTCCCTGCTGTGCGGTTGGATGGTGACGCGGTAGCCCTGTCTCTCGATGTCCATCCGGATGCAGTCCAACAGGTCTGCGACGCTGGGCGCCGCCTTCCAGGGCCCGAATGTCACCACCGACTCCTTGTCAGCCTCCAGGCTGTTGATGGCGTTGTCGTAGAAAGCCAGATCCTCCTCCGTTCGCAGCACGCAGATCAGAATGGTGGAGTGGCGGGCCGCGATGGCCTCCGCACGGGCGATGCGAATCAGCACCTGAAGGCGACGAGAGGGCGAAACGAGCATTTATGGACCTGCGGAAAGGATGGCTAAAACCCTGCACACCCACTGGAGGATGAGCAGAGCATTTTCAGATTCAGAGATTACTGCAGAATAGTGAACGGGGAGTATCAGGGATCAGGAACCCTTGATTTGTTGTTTCCCCCACCAATGCAACACAAAGACAACAACATATATCCAAGAACTACAGCAACTACATCAACACACATATCCAAACTAACACATATATCCAAACTAAACAACAACAACAACAAAATCACTGTCCGAGAGAACGAGCGCCAGCCAGGATGACTGTGGGGACTGTCGGTCTGCATGGGCTAGCAGTTAGCTTAGCCTACCCTGCTTCCGCATCCTATTAGACCGCCCTCAGTGTTACCTCCTCGGGCACAGCTCCGGGCAGGGGCCGTGGTCCCTGGGAACACAGGATGCAGCTGAACCAAGCTCCCTCAGCCGATCCAGCACCAGCTCCCCCAGCCAGACACCCTCGACACACCTCCCCGCACTCCTAAAACACCAAAGCCAACGCCGGAAGAGGCCGCAGCCAGACCACCCTCCGTGTTATCGGAACTGCCGGTCTGCATGGGCTAGCAGTTAGCTTAGCCTACCCTGCTTCCGCATCCTATTAGACCGCCCTCAGTGTTACCTCCTCGGGCACAGCTCCGGGCAGGGGCCGTGGTCCCTGGGAACACAGGATGCAGCTGAACCAAGCTCCCTCAGCCAATCCAACGCCAGCTCCCCCAGCCAGACACCCTCGACACACCTCCCCGCACTCCTAAAACACCAAAGCCAACGCCGGAAGAGGCCGCAGCCAGACCACCCTCCGTGTTATCGGAACTGCCGGTCTGCATGGGCTAGCTGTTAGCTTAGCCTGCCCTGCTTCCGCGTCCTATTAGACCGCCCTCAGTGTTACCTCCTCAGGCACAGCTCCGGGGCCGTGGTCCCTGGGAACACAGGATGCAGCTGAACCAAGCTCCCTCAGCCGATCCAGCGCCAGCTCCCCCAGCCAGACACCCTCGACACACCTCCTCATTAACATAATGACATTATTCATGACTCGCCACTAATTGGCTGGCAGTATTATTAACCCCGCCCCTGCTCTGACAGAAACAAGGGCTGCCCAACCAGAGGCTACCTTTTTCTCAGCATGGGCAGCTTTATGCGAAATGTCGATTGGTTTTTCCTGGTGTGACATCACTCCAAGGGACAATTCTGATTGGCTGGTTCAAATGGCGATATTTGATCACATTAAAAAGCTGCTGAAACATGAAAACGGTGACGGCAAAGTCCACCCTAAGACCAGTCTAGTTTTCCATAACACCCCCCTTTTAAATCATCCGTCAATCTAGTCTCAGTTGTTATAGTAGTTTATACAATACTGAATGTAGTACACAACACTGGGAGAATCTGACTAGAGGAGGCGCTAGTGCAGCGACCAGGACACGTACCCACATCCGGCTTCCCACCTGCAGACACAGCCTAATCTATGGGGACGCTAACACGGGGATTCGAACCGCCGATCCCCGTGTTGATAAGCAACGTAATAGACCACTACACTACCCAGACACCCCTTTAAATGTTTTCTTAAACTTTGCTAAACACCTGGATGGAGACATGGGCAGCGTCTTACCAACTCGGCTTCGACCTTGAATGATCATCCCTCTCCAACCTTTCCCAGACAGCATCCGGATGTGGGCCACTTCAGGCAGTGATGCGGCACTAATGGCCATCTTCTGGCCCTGACAAACTGGATGTGAGCCGGAAGTGGCCCACATGTATAATAGCAAATATGGCCCAAATATGCCAAATCACATGTGGGCCTTTTTTGGCAAAGATGCGGTGCTCTGGGCAACATGTGATCTGGATGTGACCCTGAAGTGGCCCGTGTGGTAAATGGTGAATATGGCCCAAATATCACAAAACAAATATGGCCACCTTTGGCAAATATATGGCACATGTGGCATCGCTATGGCTTGGTTCTGGCCCAGATCTGGCAAACAGGAGCGGACCGCCCAGGTGCCGTCATTCCACGTGGTATGTGGTGCCGGATGAAAGTGTCGCTGTGGGACGGGTCCGGACCACAGCTATTTTGCTACCTGGGTTGCAGTCTCACCATCCGTCATGAGGCTTTAAAACATCGCTTCACCTCCACTCCTCTCCGCCTCGTCTCCTCTCCCTCAACATCCCCCTCTTGTCCAGTTTGTTTAACCGGACATGGCATGCCTGGCTGTCATGACATCACCAGCTGCTCGGGGACGGGGACGGGCGGTGACCCACCTCGGTGCTCTCTTGGTAGTGAGGTATTCTGGACAGGAACTGCTGTCTTCCCACCAACTCCCCAAACAACTGAGGGTTCTCCTCCAACCGTTTCACCAGCGGTTTGACGTCGTAGTGGACCGCCTCGCGGTGAACCTGCACACACACACACACACACACACACACACACACACACACACACACACACACGGCCAATTGTCTATAGGGACGCCCGACCAAGTCGGAGGTAATACGGGGATTCGAACCGGCGATCCCCGTGTTGATAGGGAACAGAATAGACCGCCACGCTACCCGGATGCCCCAATATAGAAGTTTTGTGATAATTCTTTGAAAGTTAACAGTCGATATAGTGTAGTATTGTGGCGAATTAGGGGGGCAGCCCGGGAACCGCCACAGCTGGGACGCGAACCTGTATTTGCCGCTCCGCAAGCGACAACGTTAACCAGTCGACTAAAGGGTCCGACCCGTTAGTCAAGGACCAACGTGTCTACTTATCCACGCACGTTACAGTATAGTATAGTAACACAGAGATTTGAGTGCATCTCCAAGAGGACTGAGAATAAACAAGAGTTGCATTTTGTGATATTTGTTTTTGTGTTCTCCTTGTTTATCAATGCTATTTAAAAATTTTGTAACAAATTCGAGGGGCAACCACAGGAACTGCCGCAGCCGGGACGCGAACCCGTTTCTTCGGCACCGCGGGAGACCTCGCTAACCGCTCGACTAAACGGCCCGACCCGTTAGCCAAGGGCTACCGAGCATATTCATCCGTGACCGTTACAATATTTTCGTTTTCTAACGGGAAACAAGAATTAAGGTTTAATCCCAGAAGGACTCTTCATCACAACCCATGCATGCATTACATTCTCTATCTTTCTACCTAAGTGCAGGTGTGACTCGTTTTTTCTGGATCTGGGACGAAGGCAGGGCCCGGGGCCCACTTTGGGTCCCCATCCATGTTCCCTCAGAGTATCATGAGTATGCATGACAGTCACACAAACCTCCAGAATGTTCTCGGTGGGCAGGCGATCCGTGCGCAGGAACTCCAAGATGGCTCCAAAGTGTTTGCCGTCGCGGTCGATGAAGTATCGTCCCTCCGGATCGGTGCGTAACTTGGGCTGCCCGCTGAACATGTCGGCCAGCTTGGAGTCCGGATGTTTCCTCAGCGTGTTCAGGGAGGTGCAGAACAGACGGCCTCCGATGTTGAGCTGCACCACCGGTGACTGCTGAGGACGAAAACCTATTCATTTATTTAGCTGTTATCTGTTTCCTTGTTTGTTTGGTTATTTTCAAATCAGACTTTGCAGTAAAGGCAACATAAAGGGGGGGGGGGACTGCAAAAGCTGCAAGTAAGCCATACACAGAGGTGTCCAAAAGCGAAAGATAATTCAAAACAAGTAAAAAGGTTTCAGTACGACAGAAAACCTGCAGGCTCGTGGGATGCACTGATTTAAATCTTAAACGCAAGGTCATTTTTATTCTATTATTACAATTTCTACAAGACATTAAAAGGTGCTAGGTGTGATATAGGCAGTGGTGGATCTAGAGATTTTTTCCTGGGGTGGCAACAGGGGTGGCAAGACTGTGTCCCAGAGGTGGCAGCTGCCACCCTTTGCCACCCTGTAGATCCGCGCCTGGTGAGGGGGAGGGGGATTCTAAATCGGCGACTTCTGTTTGAGATGAGTTTGGTGCGGGTCTCATTGACCTTCACCATGCATGTACATAAAATATACTTTAAAAACATATTATCTGATTTATAAATGGGGTGGCAACAGGGGTGGCAAGACTGTCCCAGAGGTGGCAGCTGCCACCCCTTGCCACCCTGTAGATCCGCCCCTGGATATAGGTAACTTTGGAGAGGTGAGCAATTTTCACATAACCCCCCCCCCCCAAAAAAAACCCAGTCCCCCAAAAATTCGGCTTCCTCCCTCCCTCCTGTCATAGCTGTCATATTGCTGATAGTCTGTGCACGTGAACGTTATTTCAGTGAATCACTTAGTTGCACCAACAGGGTTGTTGTGAGTTGCAACAACAGGGTTGTTGTGACTTAGTTGCACCAACAGGGTTGTTGTGAGTTGCACCAACAGGGTTGTTGTGACTCAGTTGCACCAACAGGGTTGTTGTGACTTAGTTGCACCAACAGGGTTGTTGTGACGCACCTTTGTGCGTATTTGTTAAGTATTTATTAGGATGAATGCCATTTATGCACCTCTGCTAGAGCCACAGTAAAGCAACCCTTCACATTTTCACACCGGAAACGCCACTTCAGTCTCATTTCATAAACACCGCGGGGTTTTACCATCAAACAAGATCAAAGCGGCGTCCGGGTTGCGTAGTGGTCTATTCCGTTGCCTACCAACACGGAGATCGCCGGTTTGAATCCCCGTGTTACCTCTGGCTTGGTCGGGCGTCCCTACAGACACAATTGGCCGTGTCTGCGGGTGGGAAGCCGGATGTGGGTATGTGTCTTGGTCGCTGCACTAACGCCTCCTCTGGTCGGTCGGGGCGGCTGTTCGGGGAGGAGGGGGAACTGGGGGGAATAGCATGATCCTCCCACGCGCTACGTCCCACTGGTGAAACTCCTCACTGTCAGGTGAAAAGAAGTGGCTGGTGACTCAACATGTATCGGAGGAGACATGTGGTAGTCTGCAGCCTCCTCGGATCGTCAGAAGGGATGGAGCAACGACCAGGACGGCTCGAAAGAGTGGGGTAATAGCTTGGGTGCGTAAGATGGCGTCGTTCGACTTCCGACGTACGAGTACTTGCACAAGAACTTCCGGTCTGGTTTGTTGAGAGAAGAGATGGCTTTGTTTTACACTCGCTGTTTGCAGGACCTCCCTGCATTGTTTGCATGGTGGGCGGTGGAGAGACTGAACAGGTGAGTTAATTTGGCAGGGGCAATTAAATGAAATGATACAAATCAGACACCTGGTGTAAAACCGAATGTCCTCATTGGAACCTGCGAATCGCCTCGGGCTGAATTTGGGCCTGGAGCTGGACAGTCTCTAGTTGTTTCTGGGGCATTTCTATTTGTTTCCTCATTGACTCATTTTGGGCCAGGGAGTCATCCAAAGGGGCAGGATTAGGAGCCACGCAACAGTCATGCTCTCGCAGGCAGCTGCTGACATCCATCTCATTATCAGAGGAGTCCAAAGCTGGCAGAGGGGCGACAGCAGGATGCTCCCGCACACCTAGCCTGGGTGCGGGTTTGGAGTACTCATTCCACGCAAAGAGTGTGGGGACAGCTCCTTTCTTGAGCCTCCTTAACACACCTGTAGCTGGCACAATGAAATCCCCCGGTTCAAAATGCCCACTACACAGTGTTGTACTCTTGGTGACGGTAAATGCATCCCTCCGAAACTTCGCTAGCCACTTAGCTCTTTCCTCACAGTTACTAGGGAATGAATGGAAAGATGTCGGACGGATAAATTAGCAGCTAACTAATGGTTCAGTAGGACGTAAGCATCCGGATATACCGGAAGTTCTTATGCAAACAGACACACCCGGGAAGTTCCGCAGCGCGACATTAATGCACCGAGCCTATTGTGTCTGTAGGGGCACCTGACCAAGCCGGAGGTAACACGGGGATTCGAACCGGAGATCCCCGTGTTGGTAGGCAACGGTATAGACCCCTACGCTACCTGGACGCCTATGAGGACGTTATTTTCAGGAAACATACCAGTAAAGACCCTTGGAGTCTACCTGAATAACAGTTAAAGTCGTCTGAAGCGTCCTGTCGTCCCAAAACGACCTCAAGTCAGGTTTGTATGCGATCGCGCAACCGCCCACGTGCGTAGTTATCCGTTAATCCGAGGCTGATTAGTTCATGGAGTTAACGTGGACGGACGGACGGACGCCACAGAGGACTTCTGGGGTCTTGCTGGAGAACTGCTGACACTGTCCCTGTAATCATCAAGAGTATCCATGTTCAAGTCTATCAGAGAAACAACCTCTAATGCAAAGAGACCAGTGGCACCTGGTCAGTCCTCTACACCTGCCGACGTGTGCACCGCATGCTGAACACGCGTTACCTCATCACGTAGGGAGCACCACCAACCAGTTTTCTTGAGCTGGGTGCAGCCACGTGTTAACCCAGCAGGCCTCTGCAGGTCAGCTCGCTATGAGCTGTAAAGTCAATATGAGCTAATCTTATGTAACTGTACTCTCATTACACCTGAACAGGGCCAGGCCAAAACCTGGTATGGTCAGTGGTGGAAAGTGTGGCCAGTTTGTTACACGGATAGTCAGTGGTGGCGTCTGTAACGTGGCCTCCTGGATATTAAATGTTCGTCTGCAATTTTCTGAAGTGGTCCCAGAAATATTTGTTGATGACGTGTACTGAAGTAGCATATCACATGACATGGTTAAGCTACATTCAGGTTATAAAAAAAAGAAAAGGTTATAAATGCAGTTGCACGAACAGTACTTTCCGCTCATCTTGGGATGTTTGATTTGAAAGTTTTCTTTCAAATCAAACATCCCAATCTCCGTTCCAACCCTCACCTATGGCCATGAGCTTTGGGTTGGGACCGAGAGGGTGAAATCGCGGATACAAGCGGCTGAAATGGGTTTCCTCCGGAGGGACATCCGGAGGGACATCCGGAGGAAGGACGGAGGGACATCCGGAGGGAGGACGGAGGGAGGACGGAGGGACATCCGGAGGGACATCCGGAGGGACATCCGGAGGGACATCCGGAGGGACATCCGGAGGGACATCCGGAGGGAGGACGGAGGGAGGACGGAGGGACATCCGGAGGAAGGACGAAGGGACATCCGGAGGGAGGACGGAGGGAGGGACATCCGGAGGGACATCCGGAGGGACATCCGGAGGGACATCCGGAGGGAGGACGGAGGGACATCCGGAGGAAGGACGGAGGGACATCCGGAGGGACATCCGGAGGGACATCCGGAGGGACAGGACATCCGGAGGGACATCCGGAGGGAGGACGGAGGGAGGACGGAGGGACATCCGGAGGGAGGACGGAGTGGAGCCGCTGCTCCCTCGCGCTTCAGCATAGCAGCTCCCTCACGCCTCCGGGCGCACGCGCTTCCCGTGGCCTCGCGGTCTCATCAGTCACGTTGACATCGATCAATCAATCGTTTGCGCGCATCACTTCTGCTGCTCTCCCCGCTGCGTTTGCGTTTGACAGGCCATTCCCTCTTTCCCAGGACAGGGTCTCTAGTCAGTCCCCCAGCGAGGAGCCCGGAGGTGGACCCTCACAAATATGCGGTAGTTGATGACTCTTTTGTAGAAAAGCATAAATAAATGTCCATGTTAAAAGGTATAATCCGTAACTGAAATGTGAACAAAAATATTGCCACAAGAGTGGGAAACGGCTGTCACTCCCGGATTGATTGACAGGTGTCTTAACACAATGACTCGCACTAAACCAACATCGAAATCCGAGTTTCTCGTGTTGCCCGAAGCTGTGAAAGGCTTCATTAGGGATCCGCGGAGTCAAACTCAGCCATGTATTCAATCAACCACCAGTTCAAACTCAAATTCCGCCATTATGCGCGTGAACGCAGCTCGGTTTTATGAGGTCAAATACATCCCAAATTGGACCTCCGGTGTAATGCCCAATTAAGAAAGGGTTGGTACGCGGAAGCTGGGAGGGGGGAGGGGAGGGGAGGGGGGGTAACATCTGGAGCGGGAAATGGCTGTTTGCGGACAAGCCGTCCAAAGCTCTTCCACCTGTAAAACCGGTTCGCGTCGAAGATTAAATACGACAGGTCCTCAAAAACAAGTCCCTGGTCCACGTTTTACACAACCACGCGGGTGACGAGAGGAAAACCTGGACGCTTAATACACACACACACACACACACACACACACACACACACACACACCTGCTGTGTTCATGTTCACACATAAAGACCAGCGGCTGGCCGCTAAACCAGGTCCGTCGCGTACTGAACAAGTCTTTAACGAGTGCCACGTCCACGGGAGAGCTCCTCTTACCAGTACGGCTGTGGAAGACTGCTTCCCGCAGGACTTGTAGTCCGGCAGACTCATGTTACTTTCTTGCTTCTGGGAGCAGTCGGCGCGCAGGACTGGACAGCGCAGGTGGGCGCCAGGGGCGTGGCCTAATGCGGAAGTGACGCCTCCGGAGAGACGCAGGGGGCGCCTTCGCTGTAAAAATGGTGTCTGTTTTCCATAATAGCAATAAACTTAAAGAATGCTATACACTCAGCTCGGGGATTGTTTGAGCAAAGTGTCACATTCACAAGCCAGAAGCCGGCCCTTCTAAACCTTTATTTATAGTATTTGGAAATGAAACCAGACAGTACATTAAAACCATAACTCTAACAATAAGAGAGCTGCAAAAACTGTCTGTTTGTGTTCTTTGTTCAGTGTTTTCACTGAAAACCTCGTCCTGGCTCTGGTGTATGTCTGTACTAATAACGTCTTTGTTTGTATGTGAATTTTATTGTCAATAAAGATCTCAAAAACAAACATTGAAACTAAAAAAAAACGACATGCTGGGCGGGAGAGTGTTTTCCTTGTTGTTGTTGTTTTAATTCAACATGTACATCACGTTTTCAATGAAATTTGGGAAACCATTGCCATTCAGTTAAGAAAAAAAGTACAAAATTAAATCAAATACAAGCGGGTGTTACGAGTGAAGATCTAACGGTCGGTTAGTGTAGAATAAAATGAAACTACCAAATGAAAAGGTATGGTACAAAATACTCAGATATTAAAAGAAGATACTGATATTGGGGTTATTTTCCTTCAGTCTTTGCTTTATTGACTTCAGCTGCAGTGAGGGAAACGGCTTTTTAGACCATCAAGAGGAAGGAAGAGGGGGACCCTTTCACTGGTTACAATCCAGGGGGCGTGGTCTAGTGGGCGGGGTCTAGTGGGCGGGGTCTATTGGGCGCTCGTTGGTGTCGCTCGTCTTTACCGTCCCATTCATTCCGGTTAGAAATGCCAGCAGATGTGAGTGATCTTGCCGGAACAGCGCACCCATGTGAATGAACCTGGTCAGCAGATGCAGGTGGAAAAACACGCCACTGTAGTTCAGGGTGCACGTGTTACCATGGCTACCACATGTTTTCTCTGGCAAACTGCGTGGAAAACGTGCGCGGACGTCAGATATGGCTTCACTGGTTTTGGGTGGAGAAAGAACAAGACCAGGTAAAAACCTGGCACAGGGCTGGACCGTGTCTGGTCCGTGTTGGACATCGTGGCCAGTTTGTCACAGGGGTGGTCAGCGGTGGTGTCCGTCATGTGACTTCCTGGATATCAAACGTTCATCTGCGGTTTTGCTGAAGTGGTCTGTATCATTGAGCACGCACACACTTGGTCGCCATTTCTATAACTGAACTTTATTTGCAGGCCTCCGCACATACATACAGGCAGTAGCTGTATAGCGCCCCTACAGGCCACTATCGGTATACGGTCCCAGTAATATTTGTCGATAAAGTGAATACTGAAGTACATGACCTGGTTAAGCTACACTGCACATTCTAACAAGTTTATGAAACCCATTCCCTTGGGGAAAGTAAGTAAATCAACTTATCCCAAGGTAATTGGTTTCACAATTTTATTTTATAAAGTAAACTTAACTCGTTAGAATTGACAGTGTACGTTCTGGTAAAAAAAAAAATAACAAGGTTATAAATGCAGTTGCAAGAGCAATACTTTCCACTCATACCTTGGGACGTTTGATTTGAAAGAGAACCTAATTAAAATGTAATTACAACTATTTTCATACTTCGTGACGCCCCCCCTCCTCCTCTTTCACCAGTTTCTCTCTGCAGATGTCTCGCTTTTCTCAGCCTCTCTCTGTATTGACAGAGAGGCTGCTGATGACGGCGTCGTCCGTGACGTCATCAAGCATGGCAAGATCCGTGACCCGACGACCTGCACCTGACGCTGGTCTCAGTGAAGTCAGAAAGCGACGCTCTCCCCCACGAGCGCGCCTGGCACGCCGAGGCCCTCTGTAACCTATGTAAACACATCCTTCGCTTCCGTCACTTGCTGCCATCTTGTGGCTTATGACGTGTGTTTGTCTCGCCCTTTAAGTGGGAGAGTGCTGCTGGCGTGGTGTGTAGCCCCCCCCCACCCCCCATCCACCCCTGTATGTCTGTGTTGTTTATCTGTTGTCTTGTTTCACCCCGTTTATTGTAAAGCGACTCTGGGTGTTAGAAAAGCGTTATATGAGTTATTATTATTATTATTAGGCATTGCACGTTGTCCATCTTGGGGGAGAGATCCCTCCTCCGTTGCTCGTTTGCAGAGAAAGGGGCCAATGTTGCACCCAACGCACGCGTTATTACGCGTTATTACCCAATTTAGATACGCGCAAATAGCGCCGGAGCACCGAGACGCTACTTGCTCGGCAGCGCAGGTAGCGGAGCGTCTCGCCCCCCTGCGGCAGCTTTGGGAACTGCGCGGTTTCTTCTCGTCTTGTTTGTGAAGGTTTAGCGACCGCAAGAGCCGCGCAGTCTTTTAAGGCAGTGGTTCTCCACCTTTTTTGGGGTCCTGGACCCCCTGCGTATTTTTGATCTACCCTGAGGACCCCTCCACCTGATCATGGGGGAGGGGGGTTGCAATTTGATAGAAACAGTAGAAACTGCATTTCTAATTGCATCATAGCATTTATTCACTCTTTGGGGCAAAAATAAGAGCTTTCAGTTGTAACTTAGATATAGTTAACACAACAGAATTCTTATGCAGTAACTTTCAGATATATGTAACGAAACAGAATATGTATTCAGTAACTTTCAGATATATGTAACGAAACAGAATATGTATTCAGTAACTTTCAGATATATGTAACAAAACAGCATTTTTATGCAGTAACCTTTAACAATGCAAACGGGAGCGAGATCTCTTATTAAAATACAATAAATTACACTTGTGAAACCGATGTAATTAGAGAAAAAGGTCGTTACCCTTTATAGTTTAGGTAGATAAAGGTCTGTCACGTTTGAGTAAAATAATCCTATTTCTATAAATGTCATAGGATCTTTTTTTTTTAAGATATTTTATTTTCACGGACCCCTTGCAATTACACCACGGACCACTAGGGGTCCGCGGACCCCCGGTTGAGAAACACTGCTTTAAGTGGATCCGCCAGTGAGGGTTTTGTCGGGGCGGTTGTTATTTGGGGTGCTTTAACTGTGCTCCCAAGTCTCGCCTCTATGGTCAATAGGGAGACTCCCACTTCCGTTTACCGGTGACGTCGTTGGTCACCTGATCCAGCGGCCCAATCGTGGGAAAGGGATCGCCTAGTGCCGTAAATGAACCCCACTGCTGAAAAGCTTCTCTTTAACAAAACAATACTTCATTCAAGTCTAGTTTTAATCAAACGAAGATAAATTTAAAAAAAAAGCTGCACCCTAAGAAGCATTTGAAACACTGTAGAGATGACAGATTTGACAGTCACCTCCATTAATAAAGTTGCTCTTTTCACGCAGCAAACACATTAGCCAAGAGTCAATTCCAGCAGATCAAACATGCTGTGAAACACAAGATAACCCTGCTTTCAGAGGATTTATCTGTCAAGATAAAGACAAGCACGATAACACAATGGTCCCACACAGGGGCGATTCTAGGATCAGAGCTTTAGGGGTGCTGAGCACCTAGAGTGCTGGCCGGCCAGGCAAGATACATTTGGGGGGGTGGATCAAACCATTTTCGAAGCATGGGGGGGTGCTGTATTTTTGTTGTTAAAATATTACGTTTAAACCATATACTGGATATGGTTTTGACATTTCTTCAGCTTATTAAACATGGACATACAGCAAAAATAAAAAATCTCTTCAATTTAGGGGTGCTGCAGCACCCCCAAAAATGGGCTAGAAACGCCTATGGTCCCACATATCCATACAACAGCGAGCCCTACGATGATGTGGAATATGGACAGAGTGTGGAGAACACTGCAGCTCCATCTAGAAGAATGACCAGAACACGCAAGTGTATTTTCCAGATTTTATTGTTTTTGTACACAAAAAACAGAGGGTCTTGCTTCCATCTGGGGGGGGATGGTGAACACCTGCAAAAAAACCCCATAGCTAATTAGTTTACTTTCAGCAAATCTCAATCCGTCTTATCGTCTAATATTACACATGCAACAGCATTAAATCCACTCACGGGGCTTCATTCATAAAAAGGTGTAAAAGACATTGTAATGGGATATCACATCCAGGCTAAAGTTGATTTGTAAGCTGATTTTGATTACAAAAATCTGGTATTTTCTGTATTTTAGAATAATCCTAAATTCAATTTCATCAAACAGGACACGAATGCCATTAGATAGAAGTTTGTCCTCTCTCTCTAGTATGATTGTTCTTGGGACTGCCGTTTGTTTGTCCATTAGATAACTACACCTCCAGAATAGCTGACCATTTAGACCCATTTGAAGCTGTGGTCGCTACAACCCTTCTCAGACAAATGCCTCTATGTCTTCAACTGAAAAGGACACTCTGCTCTGAGGAACTGGACCTGAACCACAGAACGTGGACAAACCCAGAAACCCCTCAGAACCAGACAGTCCTGTTCCGACTCGTCATCGTATCATCACTGAAGGGAGGACAATTCACCCACTGAACAAACATTGGCTTCACCCTCAGAGTAAATAAGACGCCTTGCTCCAACTGAGGTCAGTTTCTAGACTTTACATTTACATACTTCAAATGTCTCTTGAGATTTCTTGTCAAACATTTTTAGACAGCCTTTTAACGTCATGTAACTTTGCCCATCAGTGCCTAATTTAATTTCTCTTTGCTCCCACAATACTGCAGGATTTCTATCCCGTCGGGTATCTAATCATCTTACCAGGGAGTTTTTAGACTGAACACAACAGATGAAATGTTACCAGGCACAACAGAAAACTAGCAGAAATGGAGATCTGGACGGACTGGATTACACCAGTTCCATTTCAATCATATTAGCTTTTCATGTCTGCCATTTTATTTCTAACCAACCAAATTGTTTAAACTGTCCTAAGTACCTGGTAACACTGCCACCGGATCTACCTTAAAGGTAATCTGGGCACGGGGCCCAAATGCAAAAGGGCTCTCCGCAATGGAAGGAAGAAAAAAATGAATGCATTTTTTTTTATGTCAGGCTCCACACAAATTTGATATTGATAATTATCCAATCAGAAGGAAATAAAATTTGTTTCCATGAAAATTAAGTCTAATGATTTGATTGTTTTATTGGTGAGATGTCTGTGCAAGTGCTGACTGGCGAGCAAGCGGCAATGCACTGTATAGATTGGCTGATGGTCAAGGTGGGTGGCATAGTGAGCAGGTGGCTTACACAGCAGATTCAAGATCAGTTTTTCTTAAACTGTGTCAAGGTTAAAAACGGGGATACATTTTTACCAACCCCACTATCAAACTTGTATCAGTGAGAAGTGTGTGGGAAAACTGCCAAGCAGCAGAAATTAATCAATGACAACTACTAAAATGGAGCAGTTGTGAATGCCCTATATATGGGACCTGTGATAGGCTCCAGCATCCCATGACCCCAGCTGGGATAAGCGGCTTGGATAATGGCTATATATATATATATATATATATATCCCTCACATACTTATTTTATTTTTATTTCATTTAAGACAGTATTTTTCTTGCACTTGCACCAACAACACCAAGCTAAATTCCTAGTGCATGTAATACACATGGCAATAAAAGAATTTCTGATTCTGACGACTGGCATATGTGGTTAAAACACACAAGACTGTACCAACAGGAAGCCTCACCCTTGTTAGGCGGTGGGAACAGGTGCTCCCTGGGGCAAGACGGGCACCTCTGGCTTGGCTCCCTTCTGCTCAGACATGGGGGTGGTGGGCAGGGTCTCCTCTTTGGGCTCCACGATGCTGACATGGTCGGGCAGGGGCTTCTTGGGGCCGATTTTACCGGTGGGGTCCCAGGGCAGCATGATCTTCACCTTGATGCCCAGCACACCTGAGAACAGACAAACAAGGTGAATGTATCAGCAACATATGTACACTTTAAGTTGAACTATATTTATGTTGGGTATTAAACAGATGAATGCATCAACAACAGATGACAGACAGAATATTTAGATTTTCTTCTCGCTATCCTGAGGATATTCAGTCTTTCCAGCTCTACTTCACACTACAGGCTCACATTCCCATTTGGGAGCTGCCGAGCGCACAGAGCTGCTGCACCTATGGGTGGGTAGTGCCTTGCACAAGAGCAAGTTTTCCTGATTGAACACAAGGAGTCAACATCAGCTGTCAATAAGAATGGACCTAACAGATAATCCTGACTGTAAATAATAATATAATCATGCAGTCCTTAACCCTTCTCAGACAAATGCCTCTATGTCTTCAATAGAAAAGGACACTCTGCTCTGAGGAACTGGACCAGAACCACAGAACGTGGACCCGACCGAGAAACCCCTCAGAGCCAGACAGTCCTCTTCCGACTCGTCATCGTATCATCACTGAAGGGAGAACATGGCTTCCGCCACCAATAAATCTGGTTACATCTGATTAACATACTTCGATTAATTCAAAATAGGACTGAGGGTCAATGCAATCACATCTTTTTGGTCTGTTCTTTAAATTCTCGTGGAGAGAGAAATATTTATCAGTGTGTCATGCTACACCAGTGGCCATCCCTCATGGGGTTACAAAACACCACTGCAAACATCTGAGGGCCCAAGCTCCAAGTTTACTAGGCTCTCAAACCCTTCCCAAAGGAAAAAATAAACTGGTGCATTTTACATACAAATTGAGATTATATTCTCCTACGCAATATTCTTCTCCACACATTTCATGTTTCCTAGGCCTTTTCAAGACAATCAAAGGAAAATATCTAATTTTCTATAAGCCATTTGCCAATCAGAATCAGCTCAGATAGGGGACAAACAGCATACAGAACATACTGGCAGCCCAGTGAGACTGGGACAACAAAGGAACCACAAGCATAGATTTGGGGATGACTAAACAATTCCTTGGATTGACTCCACATGTATCGGAGGAAGCATGTGGTAGTCTGCAGCTCGGAAGAGCAGGGTAATTGGCCAAGTACAATTGGGGAGGAAAAAAAATCCAAATAAATAAATAAATAGAAATTCCTTGGATGAACTGGTGCTGACTGGAAGTTGGCAAAATATTTGCACGGCACTGGAGCAGTAACCAATACCTCAATATTTGAAAAATCCAGATCTATTTTTCTTTGCTGCACCTGTCACAACAGGAATTGGATTTGTTTGTGTTTTCGCCTTTTCTCATCAAAGCTTTCCATTTGTGTTCCTATAAATCACATCAGCCGGAGGCGCTGTGTGTGTGTGTGTGTGTGGGGGGGGGGGGGGCAGAGCTGTACTCACCCTGCCTGAGCAGGACGTGGCGGACGGCTGTGTCGACGTAGTAGTTCACGGGGTCGCCGCTGTGAATCATGAGGCCGTCCACAAACTTCATGGACTTGGCTCTCTGACCCCTCAGCTTGCCGGACACGACCACCTCGCAGCCCTTTGCCCCGCTCTCCATGATGAACCTCAGAACACCATAGCACGCCCTGAGAGGAGGACAGGGAAGGAGGGGAAGAGAAATTAACGGTTGTTCATATATATCGGGGGGGTGTCAATGATTGCTGCCTTTGTGATTGACACTTTCAGTCCGTCTGTGAATGTTCTCATTCATCCAGGTCATAGTTATCCAAAGGAATTGAATCAAGGACACTTTCAATCCCTTCTTGAAAATACAACATGAATTGTTCCCAAGGGAGTAATGGTCTAATGATCTTTTATTTATAGAAATGTTATAGTGTATTCCTGGCGCCCTCTTATGGTGTTAGTTGGCACTGGTTGTAATCACTGTAAACACCACTCTCGTCCCTTTTCTCACAAGAGTGGTGGGTAGAATCTTTGCTCCGTCACTTTTGGTGAGTTAAAATGTTATAAACCATTTGAACATGTGATCCACATGTAATAAGTGTTTTATGAATGTATATGCAACGATTTGTGATGAAGTGTAATTGTTATGAGTGCCTACCGTAATTGTTTTATCGATATAAATGAACGGTGTTCTGCAAAGTCGTTAGCTAGCTTCCGCAGGCTCGCTAGACAACTGCCGCATGAGCATCGTCTAGCTAGCTGCTAATGCTAGCGTCTTAAATATAAATTGCTTTACATCAACAGGGACTGGAGCAAGACATGTTAACACAACACCGTGCCAACGGATTGTTCTTTTTCTCGCCAGGTTGTTATACTGTTTATACTATGCAGACGTATTTGTTGCATTTAAAGTTCATTTTCTATGCTATGTAAAGACAGGTTCTGGTGACTAGTTTCCTAGCCACATGGGAATGTGTACTGTAAAAATAAACTGTAAATATGAAAAAGTTGTACATGAGAACGACCACAGAAACCCATGAAGCAAGACCTGACAACTCAGGAGAAGGGAAAGTTGGAAATAAAGATACAAAACAACATTTTAAATGTTTATGGAAGCTGCCATCTTTTGTTTCTTTTTAAATTGTTTTCATTAAAGAAATAATGTGAACCAAGTTCTGCAAGGAAGGACTGAGAAACATTTTTTCTGTTACTATTTGGACTTTTTTAGTGCACACACAGCCCATATAGCACCTCACCCAATCAAGTGATTCTGGCTTAGCAAAAAATAAATAAATAAACTGAAATCACAAAGTCTACATCAGATGCTGCAGGTGTGAAGCGGTCCAGAGACACTGAAAACACTCTCCTGGGCATTCTTAAGAGTTTCTACCTTGTCGAGGGTGGGGTATAGTCTACTTCATGTGCTCAGTCCATCTCATGGAGTAGCAATCACAATATTTGGCAAAAATCAGATTTTATGACAGATGTTTTGTATTTCAAGTGAATCTAATTCTCTTGAATGAGGAGACCTGGGGGTACATGTGACGGTTAGTGACTTTCGTCAGCAATTTTGTCTCGGCATATTTTGTTAGTTTGGTGGCGCTTACCTACGCACGGCCAGACCTCCCAGCAGCTTGTAGCGCAGAGACTCTGCCTGAGCGATGGCACACAGACCACGGGTGGCAACCTTCTCAGCATACAGCTGGGGGAGAGAGAGAGACAGTTCAGTCAAATCCTCCTGTACTGTTACTACTGGCTCGCATGGATGATTCTTGTGCATCTCCATGTCAGTTTGCAAAATAATGCCTGACACATTGACCCACCAATAGGAGCAAGCAACAGCAATATTTCCTCTAGAACTGAGCTCCAATACCACAAGGAAGAGGACACAGGCTTTATACAACACACAAAAGGTGCAGTATGATTAACTGATAGACACAGCTAAACTCTCATTGCTCCTTTGATTTCAGTTCCAGTGCATGTAGAGAACAGGAAACGGGATCTGCATCAATCCGCAAAGAATTCTTGTCTCTTTGCACCATGCTCAAGTTTGACTTATGTGTTTCAATCGTGGCGAAAAGCTAAAAGTTAACCAGGTAACTAAGTCGCTAACGTCAACACAGACAGCGTTGGCCCCGCTGTGCTGTATACAAAATGCCGACTGTTTAAAACTGTATTTAACGCCACTGCAAACACATTCAATTTCTACAACCCTTCTCAGACAAATGCCTCTATGTCTTCAACTGAAAAGGACACTCTGCTCTGAGGAACTGGACCGGAACCACAGAACGTGGATCTGACCCAGAGACCCATCAGAACCAGACTGAGTCCTATTCTGACTCGTCATCGTATCATCACTGAAGGGTGGAGAATTCAATTTGTGAGTGTTTACTGGGCTTCATTCATATAACAAGATTTGATGGGACTATTACACGTGCCATTCACATGCCTCAGTGACCCAGTTACTATAACACAGCCTTACATTTAAATCATAACATCACCATTCAAGTCCAACAACGGCACTTTATCCTACATCAGGTCAGCTTTTAGGCTGATGTGTAGCTGTCTCTGAGGTTTTGTTCTGACTGTTCAAACACAATCGGTTAGTGCAGTTCAGCCCAACCTATCGGACACATTAGCAAATTAAAAAGAAAAGCGCCAAATTGAAAACATTGAAACACTTTGTAAAAGCAGTTTGTATTGTCAGTCAATTTCTTTATGAACATACATATCAACATGAGCTCACCTCAATTTAAAGAGGCCATATCGTGCTTTTTGTGTTTCCCCCCCTTTCCTTTAGTGTGTAGATAGCTGGGAGGGGCATTTAAAATGTCTGTAGAGCTACTGTAGAGCAATATGGTGCCCAAAGTCGACACCAAAAGGAGTTATCCTCTCTGACAGGAAACACTGCCCGAAACGCCTCGTTTACAGTCCAGCGTTTTCTTCCATTACTTTCTACGTCACACATTTTCATAATCGCTGCCTAGCGGCTAGTCTGGGCCACTCTCAAACACCAGCAAGAGGATGACGTGGTGCTCACAGGACCGAGTGCTACCCCTCGGCAGGCTTCCACAAGTTGGCCAATCAAAAGAAAGCAGTGGGCTTTTTTTGGGGGGGGGGGCTTTAAAGAGACGGATAAAACAAGCTAAGGGTACAGTCACACACAAGCGAAATTAATGGCAGATATTTGCCTACTGTTCACTTCCATTCGACGCAAGTGAGGGGTGAATAAAAAATATGCTTCTGGTGGCTAATGAAACTGGCATCTTCACTTCATGTGGAAGTTCAACTTTGGTGAACTTTGACCTGCAACTCCACAGCCTCAACCAACAGCGACCAAGTGTGTGGTTGACCCCACTTGGCGTAACATCCTGCACTGCCACAGAAAGTTGAACCAGTTCATCTGGACACCAAGTTTATTGAGAGAAAAGTTTCATCGCTCATCTAGGTGACCTCTTCAGTCTCAACTGACTGCAGGTATCCCCACCCTTATAAACAATAAAGGGGCATAACGACCGAAAAAAACGATCAGTTACATATGCAAATTGCCGTGACCATTAACGAGCATTAGGATGGCCGTGTGTACTATTCACAGAGGGCTGGGGAATGGTTTCAATCAAAGCATAATAAAATGGCAACAGATGTACTCTTACACATTACCGAGCAAGCATAAAGACATTCTGCATTGCCCACATTCAGCACGACAAGAGACAAATTTCACCTCGACAGGCGATGGTCATTTGCCCGCATTTGTGCATGTATGACCGTATCCTTACACAGCTTGTTTCTGACAGGATGAACTGAGGGGCCGACATAAAGGGCCAGTCTAAGATAAATAAGGATTTAAAAAAAAAAACTGTGAATCATGCAAAGCTACTCAAGTGGAGCCCCAGAATAAAAATACAGAGCTGAATCAGCATAATATGGCCTCATTAAGTGTTTACAAAAAGCAATTTTTGCTTTACAGAGGTTGAACTTTTTGAGTCATCTAAAAATGCTTTTTCCATATTTCAAGAATCAAATGCTTGCTTTTGCGTTCACTTAGGAAAACAGGCAAATACAGCAAAGTTATTTTTCCTGAATTTTGTTTGCATTTTAAATTTCAATTGAACTGAGCTATGGTATCAGATTTGTGAGCGTGCACCATTTCAGTCTTACCTCCACACTGCCCTCAGGGAAGCAAAACCTCTTCTGGACAACTGCCGTCAGCTCCCTGATACGACGCCCCTTCTCCCCAAGTACATTTTGGGTTCTGGAAAAATAAACAAAAACACACTTCATAATAAATTTAGATGTCCTTTCTATTTCTTGTTTTTTCTGGGGGGGGGGGGGGCAGTTGTCACCTTTGAGTGCCAACCACTGCCATAACCCCTCTGTCAAGATCATGGCTTCCTTTTGTCCTGTAGTAGCTGGAACATTAGAAATTAATCTGATAGTATAACCATCTTATATCTTGTTTGATAATACGGCCAGAAAAACCAAACACACTTAATTAATTTCATGACCGCAAACTCTGCATTCCTGCTGAGGTTCTCTCTTCTAGCCCCAGAGATCAGGGGTCAGTCAGCTACAGGGGCTGGAGCTCATAGGGATTCAATGGGAGGCTTAGGGACACTTCAGCAGGGTAGACGCTTACTGACATGGGGCTTCAACTAGGGATCTTAATGAGAGTCTAACTGCAACATCACCATGCTACCCAATAAATACTGGATTTAATTCTCAAATGTGATTTCAGGCCGGGACATTAAACACCATGCAAATGCACTACCACCCCAGCCAACAACATTTTTCTGGATTACAGCAGGCTCTCTAGCTGATGGCCGATTACTTGCATAGGCTTGACACTACATATGCAGCCCCACTAGGATGCACTAGCTAATGGCTGGGGATGATATCCTTCCCTACTTGAGACCCATCTTCCAAGGACCAGGCCCAAGATTCACTGCTGGACGTACAAGCTCACCTTGTGGCCAGGATAATGATCTCTGTCCTGGTTGGGGTCACGCGCACCTCCACACCGGAGTAGCCATCCTCAGCAAGCTCACGAGTCAAAAACTCGTTCAGCTCGGCCTTGAAGATGCCATCTGAGACGAACTGAGGGACAGAAGACAAATCCTTTTAAGTTTTCCGTTATGGAGATGGATGGACTGCTGAATCAACTTGACACATCAGCTAGGTAGCACTCGTAAAGTTGGAGACGATATCACGCAACATCAACTTCAGGTGTTTGCAGATAGTAAGAAATAACAGCTGGCAAACAACCAACTTTTCTTACCTTTTATCTATAAGTAGTTCAAATGCTTGATACGACTACATACATACATTTCCTTTGCACGTTTCCTTCCTTTCTCCTACTCACTGCCTTTTGATGATCTACAGTGCACTTACACTAATGTACTAGACGTTTTTTGGGGGGAGATACTTTATTGACCCCCGTAGGGGGATCATGCTCTGCATCCAACCCATCCTAGCTGTGTAGCTAGGAGCAGAGGGCAGCCCGGCTCGTCTTGCCATGCCTCGGCCAGGGGCACAGACAGCAGTACGAACCCTAACATGCATGCCTTTCTGATGGTGGGGAGAACATGCAAGCTCCACCTGGAGGACGACCTGGGATGACCCTCGAGGCCGAGGTTGGCCAACCCCGGGATTCGAACCCAGGACCTTCTCGCTGCGAGGCGACAGCGCTAACCACTGGGCCACCGTGCCGCCCATGGAGCCACGAGTACATGGCATGCACTATTTAGCAAATGCACTACTACCCCCAATTCATTTAGGGCTCCTACGATACGGCAACGAAGAAGCAAAGGAACAACTACCGATACTTCACCTCATACTAGGACTTGGCTACTATTTAACCGATGTACTCTGACATGTAGCGCTTCGATACAAAGTAGCGCCGCTACTAGCACGACCTTATATACACTATCAATGTATGATAACCACGCGTAAGTGTACCACTATCATCACTAGCATTTCTGTGCAGGACTCCATGACGCTAGTTTCTATCGCCCCTCTGGATGTAAAAGCGTCTCCCAAATAAAAATGAATGAACGTCAATGTAGGCGCCATCCCCTGCCGGCGGCAGCGGGGAGTTTAGCCACCCAGCACAGACCTTGTTAACGCCGCCAGTAGGGGCTATAAGAGCCATTTACAGCAAGCGGCTCTCTGTTGAATTCAAGACAGGCGAGATAACGGAGGACGCAGCCAGACATCCGCTGGTCTGCCGAGCCACGCCGGTCGGGTGGGGAGTCCGGCCGGCCAGCTGCGGCCCCAGCAGCTCGGTGCCATGTTTGCGGGGAAAACACGTCGCCGACCCCATCTATAATAATCCTCTCTGAAACAGCGACCGGCTAACCCGGCAAACGGCCGTGTGAACGCGGGACCACCGCAGCTACACAAACACGAGGCCATTTTAGACACGCCGCTCTCGTGTCGACGTATATTGAAGATAAAACGCTACGAACCTTCCTCTTCTTGGAAATTTGCACCGCCATCTTCCAATAGGCCGTACACAGGAAAGGACGTTGCCTGGTTCCGGAAATGTATTTATAGGGCTAGGTACTACTTCCGGTATGCCGGCGTTCAGGCTGCTCACGGTACTTGCAGTTATGAGAGACGTTGTACTTTATTATTTTTTTTTGCACCAAATGGAGAGTCTGAAATCTGGTGTGTGGTGTGTGTCTGTGTGAGAGTCTATAAACGGCCAAACTAAAGCACTTGGGGCCTTGATTCTTTTTGGAGGTTATTGGGGATGATCGGGGGCACCTATAAAAAATAGCAGAAAATTAAAATTATGCATAATTATGCATAAATATGCAAAATATGCATTTTTCTAAAAATGGCTAAAAACCCACTTTTCTCGGCATTTCAGATGATTCTGAGCATCTTTGATTTTTTTCACCTATATAAAAAAACATTTTCTGGGACTTAGAAATGTTTATGCATTATGCAAAATAAGTGCATTTTTGCAAAAATGCACTTATGATCCTCATTTTTTTTTGGAGGTGGTAGGTATTGTTCCAGAGAGGACCAGAAAAATAGCAGAAAATTAAAATAATTATAATAATTATGCATAATTATGCAAAATATGCATTTTCTAAAAATGGCTAAAAAAACACTTTTCGCGGTATTTCAGATGATTCTGAGTATTTGGGGGGAGGGAGTTGGAGTGGGGGGGGGGTTTAGGGGCAGGGGGAAGGCGGTTAGCTGGCAGGATGAAGACGAGGGAGATTTAGACGGGTGGATGACCAAACCGCCACATTGTAGCGGGGTTCTTCTAGTAAATGGTTATATAAATGAAAATAACTCAGCAGACCACCATCAACAAAGCCCCTTTCGGAGATATCGTTCAATCTGATACCGGAAGCAATGCAGTATGAATGGTTTTAAAATACTGGGGGTATCTATACTTTTAATGATATTTGACTGTGGTGTATTCTTATTGCTTGTTTTTATTGATTATTTTATAGATTTTTTATATATATATATTATTGTAAATAAAGTTCGTTTACAAATAATTCACCAGCAAATAAAATGGCTGATATGTCTGGTAAGCATTACCAGCATGGTTGCCTATAATGCAATATTTTTTTTTTATAATTTTGTACTGGACAATCTGCTGGACAGTGTGTTTAGTCACCTTTGGGAAATGTGAAGTGCAGCTCGTGGTCTTTTAGAGAAGAATAGAAAACCAACTCACATCCGCAACTGAAGACCGTCTTCTTTGTTTTACTTGCTGTCAGTTGTGATGAGATAATGGTGTTTCAGCCAAGTCCATCCAACTTCCCCTCTGCTCTGGCTAAGCATTTAGACAGGAACTATTAAACTGAGCAACTACAAATCGTTCATGATTTGGATGTTTGGGCATCTCTTATCTCAAACATGCTAGCAACTGTTGTGTTGTAGTGTTGTTACTCTGTTAAGTACACCGAGAGCCACGAAACGAGTCAAATTCCACGTGGCCAATAAATCTGATTCTGATTCTGAATAAAAATGATATAAGAGGACTCTCCTTGCGTGTAAGTCTTCAGGATTGGAGGTTCACTTGGAGGTGTTTAAAGTAAAAACAATAGCAAATTTATTTTGATGACAAAAACAACCTAAGAACCAATTCTTTCTGTGATTGTTTATTTTATGAAGCAAAAGCACTCTAATTATTTCATCATCATCTTGTAATTCCCCTTGTAATCGACAAACGACAGTCAGGTACTGATTTTTCAACAGGGTTTTGAACTGGTAGGGATCCTGAAAACACCATTTCCAATAAAGGGGCAACTGTAACAGAAGGGAACCCCTTTATACGATGCATTTGAAATTCATATTTAACTTGAAGTATTGTTGAACAGTTCATAAACTGGAATGCTAATAATTGCAACTGATTGAGATTGTAAATCACCATTCATCTCGTCTAACAGTGCACTGCATTTATGATTTATTGATTTTGATGCCTCTGATTTCTGACAAACCTTATTTCTGATATTAAACCAACCACACGAAGGCCTCAAAGAGTGCTTGTCAAGACAGATTAATTAGCCCAGGCTGAGGTACTGGACATGTACAACCGCCATTTGTAACCCAGTTGGGAAGTGGGGCTGAGTGGGCTCTGGAGCAGAGCAACAAAACGTCTCCCCATTATATGAAGCAAAGGCTAAAATCCCAGATGTGTTCATGACAGTATGTGACTGAGGTGTATCAACCTCATTTAAGCTTAAATGGAAATTATGAAATGTACTAAGATGGTGCTATTTCCTGTTTTTGTGATCTTTTGTGACCGTGTGCAACTATTCAAATGGCACTGTGGGGACCAATTAGCACACCGGTCAAAGACCAACTGTGGTCTTGTGTTTGTTTGTTAATAAAACTTCAGATATCCGAGTGCTGATTTCCATTAAAATCATCGACTTTGTTCTCCTGCACGGATAAAGAGGGGGAAGTGCGTGTCACCATTTCTTGAATGTGCAAAAATCTGCTAGCCAAGGTTGGGAAAAAGTTAGCCACAGGTGGCACATCGGCTGAGGCAACATGGTCTGGATTTAAGGCATGCGCTTTACACTATTGGTGCTCAGCCAGTTACTGTATAGCAAAACAAAGTCTGTAGCCTGCACACACACACACACACTCTCTGCAGGTGGTTTTCCTGGAGTCAGACTATGAGTCGTGGCAGTGATGTCATCAGCAGGTGGAGTGGAAGACCCCGCCCACCCGCGTGCCCTGGCCAACCAGGTTGTTGTATTCAGTGACGGCCTTCTCTGTCTGCAGGACCCTGAGCTTCACCCCTGTCTGCTTCACAAAGTCCTGCGTGGAGGATGGGACCTGGAAGAGAGAAGACAGCCAGAGTCTGTTGAGTCCTTTAAATCCAAACTTACTTCACAACCTGTACTGCATGGCGGGTCGGTTTGTGTCTCAACGAATGTACCAAGCACTGTTCTGCCAACGACATTATCGAGTATTGACGACTGCAAACTGTTCACTTCTCTCACATCTTTTCTCTCACTCTGATGAGTGACTAGTATCTTATCTCGTCTCTTCTCCTGTGTGTGTGAAGGCTGTGATGTGAGTCTCTCTGCATGTGTAGTCTGTCCTCCTGTCAGGTCTCCATGGTGATGGTGGTCACGTGGTGGTCCTGGGCTGTTCCGGTGGCATCTGGACACGGCTTGGCATCCTCCTCATCGTATTCTTCATACATTTTATAATTCCATTATAATTGTGTTAACCTCTTTCAATGTTGTATTGTGTAAATTGTGTAAACACAACATCCATTGCACGTTGTGCGTCTTGGGAGAGAGATCCTTCCTCTCTTGCTCTCCCTGAGGTTTCTTCCTACTTTTTCTCTCTGTTAAAGGGAACCTTCCTTTCATCAACTTCAGTGCCCCCCCTCCTCCTTGTATCCCCCATCCTCCAGTGGCGTCCCTACTCCCCCCCCCGGCTTTCCGGACTAATGGCCCTCCCCAACCTGACGACCCCCCCCCCACCACCTATAACACCTACAGTGTGCTTCACAGTTCACCATGTCAAAAAACAGTTGATGAGACTTCACGCAAGCAAGGCGGCAGGCCCGGATGGTGTTAGCCAAATTTAAAAGTGACATTCTTCAAGGACCGGCATCAACACAGTCATATGGCATGGTAAATCACAGGTTCGAATCTTTGGTTTCCCATCATGGGAACGTTTGTCCCCACAGGGATTAAATATGTTTATAAACTGAGAGGTACCTTAAATATGACTGAATGCCCTCCCCCAGACCAAGGACAGGAGGGTGCAGTTAGCCTATATGATGTTAGGTTGGGAGGAAGACCTGCATGGTCTTGGCCATTGATGGCACATAGTGATCAAATATTGCCCAAGCCCACTGGAAATAATCTGGATGATTTCCCTTTTTTGATTTTGACGACTTTCCTCATTTACCATCAAAAAGACATGCATGTTAGGGTTAATACTCCTGCCTGTGACCCTGAGCAAGGCAATGGAAAGAAGAACTGGAGCTGGTCCCTGGGTGCTGCAGCTGTCCACTGCTTCTATACAATAGGATGGGTTAAATCCATCCTATTTAAATCCAGAATTCAATTAAATTAGAATACATTTTAATTAATTAATTAATTAATTAATTAGCAGGATAAGCAGTTCGGATAATGGATGGATGGATGGAAATTGAATTAATTTAAATCCAGAAGCGGATTTAAGGACGGTCTGCCTGGAGCTGTGCCCGAAGAGGTAACACTGAGGGCGGTCTGACCGGACGCGGGGTAGGCTAAGCTAATTGCTAGCCCATGCAGACTGGCAGTTCTGATAACACCGAGGGCGGTCTGGCGGCAGCCTCGCCTAGCGTTGACTGTGTTTCAGTGTCATCATATGGAGTGCGGGGCGGTGCGTCGAAGGTGTCTGGCTGGGAGAGCTGGCATTGGATCGGCTGGAGGAGCCTGGTCTGCTGCATCCTTTGGGCCCAGGGACCACGCTCCTGCCTGGAGCTGTGCCCGAGGAGGAAACACCGAGGGCGGTCTGACAGGATGTGGAAGCGGGGCAGGCTAAGCTAACTGCTAATGCAGACCAGCAGTTCCGACAGTTCGCTCTCTTGGACAGTGAATTTTTTATCTTTTTTATACATGTCGGATATGTGTTTTTGTATTTTTGTAGTTTGGATATGTGTGTTCTTGTAGTTTGGATGTGTTTCTGTCTTTGTGTTGCACTGCTGTGGGCTGGAGGAAATGATATTTTATGTACACAAGTGGATGAAATTAAATGACAAATAAATGTTCCTGATCCTGGAATGCAGAAGACAAATTCATTGTAACCTGTGCAACGACAAAATAAAGTGGCTTTCTCTCTCTTTACACCTACCTGTAGTTCTTCCCTCATTCCTCTGCCGATGACCAGCGTGTCGATCCCTTTCTTCAGAACCTCCTCCAAGTCGGCCGGCTGGATTCCAGGGTGATGCTGGAGTAGAAAGACAAGGAGATGACACGATGATCCCAGTGACAGAATTAAATTAAACCCATTTTTACTTTATAATCATTGAACTGTTGAAACCCCAACTGCAAGAAAATCGATACCGCTCCAAGGAAGAAATTGCTATTTAAAGGAAAAATAAATAAGGCATTTGATGATGCTTTGTCAAGTTGCCAGAAAAGAACAGCATCACAGCCAGTGCTAAGTGTTAGCCAAAACACTGTCTAGCAACAACATCCAGTTCAGGGAAGACAGGAACAAAATCAATAGTAGATGTAAAATTATTTCAACTCTTCCTAAAGTGGTCACTTCTTACAGGATACTGTGCATTATTTATCCAAATTCAGAATCACCTTTTATTTGACAATTATGTCACATGCATGTGTGTGATTAATGTGATCCACGCTTTTGACATCGTACAAACTTCACAAAGTCCACAAGAGTAGAAGTTGGGCTTGCATGTAGCTACTAGCATACTTAAGATCCAAGTTTAAACTTTTTTGTTTGCCAATTAAATTTGCACCTAAGAGGAGTTTGACTTGGTAGGATGCTCAACATGAAGAACTCACAAGGACAGAAACACATCACTGGAAAGTAGAGTTTGACTCTAATTAGAGGAAACAGACAGGGGGGTGGTCTGCCAGGTATCTTTCTGTACAGGGTGGAATAACAGAACTGACAGGAACTATAAAAGCAAAAGTAGAATATTAGCTTTCAAGAGGAAAATTGTGGCTAAAAATATAAAAACTGACGTTGAGCAGGCCACGCTACTATAGGACAGGTAAGCAGCATTGGCATTAAATATCAAGTCATATGTGATAAGTTATAAATACTGGACAGTGTTTTATAACACTATTAGAAAATCATAGTGTCTTATAACATGATGAACTACTGTGCAGTGTTATACAACATGATTACTCTTCACCTGACATTTTTGTGGGATCTCTGCACTCGGTGGCTTGTGAAATTGAAAAAGTTAGTCTTGTCACTTGCAGGCCACCGTCACCCAAGAGAACGGTTATCAGTGTTGAGTTTCCTTCTGGTCACCGATGGCGGTCGCAACAGAAATTTTTTACTGATTGCACCTTTAAACGGTGTCCCTCTGCTTCCAGTGTATTTCACTCACATCAGTCCCGGTCTCTCTCCAGTCCCAGGCCCTGCTGCCCCCGGGCCAGACCTTACAGTCCTTGTAGACAGAGGCGCAACCCTTCACCTTCATCTGGCCCCAGGACAAAGAGGCGATCTCCGGCGACATCATGGTCAAATGGCGACACCTACTGGAAAAACAGGGCAAGGACAACGGCCTTATTAATGGCCGCGTGCCGCGACAACGCAGATTATTTTACAAAACCAAATCCTGTCGTTTTAAGTATTTAGAAAGCAGTTTGACCACAATACAAAACACCACCAACATAGTAACCCACCGAGCAGTCTCCGTATTTGTGGTCACTACTCATGGACTTGTTGGTTTAGCTGGAAAAGGTGTGCGAGCTCAAACACAGCCGGGCACCGAGGGGGGGCCGAGAGATTATAAAGAAAACAACACGTGTGCAGGTGTTCATAGAAACAGGGGGTGAAGCATCAGGGGAAACAAAAAACATGGTCCCCAGGCACTCGACAAGGTAAAGAGGAGGACTGGGGTCCTTCAGGAGAATTAAAAAGCATGAAATCGCCGAACCGTTCCGACCCAGAAAGGCGTCAGTTCGCCGGGGCTTTAGTGGTTCCGGAGGTCTCACAGGTCGTGCACGGAACCAATGGCGAAGTAGAAGTTTAAATTACACCTACAGAATTTGTTTTTGGTTTCGGTCCTCGTGACTTCGGGGCGCGTGCCCAGAGTAAAGCGTGTGTTTGGGTCCAGCTGACAGGATCTGCTGACCACGACAGGACAGATGGGGACGCGGCACCGGACTTGCGTGAGACCACTGGGTTTTACCTGCGCAGCAGCGCAGAATTCACGCTACGCGTGGTTCTGTACACCGCGTACATACAGTTCTGGCCATTGTAGGTTATGGCAAAATTAGGTAAAGTGAGTTAAAACCCAGCAAAGCTGTTATTTAAAAAAAAAATCTAGACCAATGTTTCTTTCGCTGGCTGTGTTTGCGGGGAAACAAACTCCGTCACTTGTATTTGTTGTACTTCCACATGAAAGCGACGTTGGCGCGGCGGGAGTGGGTGTGTAAGAGGCCGCGGAGAGGCGGACGAGGCGCGGAAATAAAGAAAGGATGAAGGCTCACCTGCTCCAAACGGCTTCTCCGCCTTGGGTTTCTTCTTCTTCTTCTTCTTCTTCTTCTGTGTTATTGGCGAATTGCAACCACATGGTGCATTATCGCCACCTACTGTTGCCTTAAAGAGTCTTTCGCAAATCTTACTTTATTCAGACACACAAGATTAGAAGAACCCCGCTACAATGTAGCGGTTTGGTTATCCACCCGTCTAAATCTTCCTCCTCTTCATCCTGCCAGCTAACCGCCCCCCCCCCACTCCAACTCCCTCCCCCCAAATGCTCGGAATCATCTGAAATGCCGAGAAAAGTGGTTTTCTAGCCATTTTTAGAAAATGCATATTTTGCATAATTATGCATAATTATTTTAATTTTCTGCTATTTTTCTGGTCCTCTCTGGAACAATACCTACCACCTCCAAAAAAAAGAGGATCATAAGTGCATTTTTGCAAAAATGCATTTATTTTGCATAATGCCAAAACATTTCTAAGTCCCAGAAATTTTTTTTTATATAGGTGAAAAAAAATCAAAGATGCTCAGAATCATCTGAAATGCCGAGAAACGTGGTTTTTAGCCATTTTTAGAAACATGCATATTTTGCATCTTTATGCATAATTATGCATAATTTTAATTTTCTGGGATTTTTTCTCCTACTCTCTGAGACAATACCTACCACCTCCAAAAAGAATTAGGATCATAAGTGCTTTAGTTTTCGGTCCCGCTATCCACACTAACTAACACACACACACACACACACACACACACACACACACACACACACACACACACACACACACACACACACACACACACACACTAACACCACACACACACACATTACGAAAATATACGAGTAGATATAGGTCAACACAACAACAAAGAAATACAACACAGGACAGCAGCACAAAAATATAGCTAAAAACAGCAGTTCACAAGTTCACAATGATTAAAACCTATACAGACATTTGTTGCAGTGTTTCCAGAAACAAGAGGAGGACCTCGTGTCACTTTGTGTAGGCTCAGTTAACAGTATCATGATTACATTCTTGGAATCAATTAATCGAGAGATAAATTTGTACATAAAATGTCCCAACACAGCATGAAAAGGGGGAACATAACTAGTCGCCAACACATGACTTGCACTTGTCCATCTTGGAAGCTTGAGCAAGATTCTGAACACATCATTACGTGCTCCCTGCAGCTTTTCCATTGTTGCTTGGCTATAACTGCACCACAAGGGGGCAGTATAGAGTGGAGTACAGTAGGCCCTAAAAAGAGCAGTTTTAATTTATATCCTAGCTTTTAATCCAGTAATGAACCAACCAACCAATCAAGCAATCCTCGAGAAAGCGGAAAGATTTATTCTTCTTCTAGTGTTTTATTAAAGACGGTTGGCGTAAAGGATTATGGTGCATTGCCGCCACCTAGAGTACATAACAAGTACTGTTGCACATAGCTGTGCTTTCTTTACCACTTTATGAATAACATTAATTCGCGTGTTAGCTAAGTTCTTTTCTTTTTCACGAAGTGTGAAGATGGGTCTGGCTATGCGAGACTAGATTAACTTTTTCAAGAATAAAAATAATAATAATTTTATTTATATAGCACTTTTCTAAAACAATGCCACAAAGTGATTCACAAAAAAAAATAAAACCTAAACAATAATTGTTGCTATTACACTGAAGAACTATTTAACAAAAAATATTAATTCAGAGAATGGTTTGTCAGTCATCCACTTTAACAGCAGAGGTCTATATGCAAACTTTCAGAACATAAAAGAACATTTAAATCTATTCAAGAAACCGTTCAGTATCATAGCGATACCCGAGACCTGGCTCAACAATGAAAAAGAGGTGGGTTTTGAGATGGATGGATATGACTGAAATTACAAGAACAAGAGAGGAGGCGGTGTGGCTCTTTGAGTAGACAGAAACCTCAATTATAAGGTAGTACAAAACATGTCTACAACTATTGATGACGTAATGGAATTCATTACCATTGAAATTTATATGGAAAAAAATGAAAAATGTAATTGTTAGTTGTGTGTACAGAGCACCTGGATCCAGCATTGAAATATTCAAGGCAAGGGTGGAAGAAATGTGTGCTCGGGTCAGATCAGAGGGTTGTGTTTATTTGTGGGGATTTTGATATAGATTTGCTGAATCCCGGCGATCTCAAAACCCAGCAGAATGACGTCACACTGTGTCGCTCTAATAGACAGTATGTTCTCAAATGATATGGACAACAATATAGTGAGTGGGCTGATAACGACATTTGCCAGTTTTTGTTAGCCATGGCTGTGGTTATGTGAAGGCTGATGAAGACAATGTGATGAAATACAGGACAGCGAGGACGGAGGAAGCCATGGGTGCCTTTAGAAATGAATTATTAGAACAAAATTGGGAATAAAAGTATATGAGGAAAATGACATTGAGACAAAGCCTATAATATTGTAGCGAATTCGGGGGACAACGCAACCACCGGAACTGCCGCGGCCGGGAAGCGAACCCGTGTCGCCCGCACCGCAGGAGGCATCGCTAACCGCTCGACTAAAGGGTCAGATTCCCGAGAAAGCGGCCAGCGTGTCTTCTTATCCAAAAACTGCCCAATTAAACAAAACATGAAGCAAAACTATGAGGATGGACCGGGGATTACAAAGGGACTGCAAACACCTGTAAAAACAGTATGCTCTTTGTAGACAGTTCCTAAAATGTAGAACAGTAGAGGCGGAAAATAAATACAAAAGAAATAAAAAATAAGTTAATTTGGGCGTCCGGGTGGCGTAGCGGTCTATTCTGTTGCCTACCAACACGGGGATCGCCGGTTCGAATCCCCGTGTTATCTCCAGCTTGGTCGGGCGTCCCTACAGACACAACTGGCCGTGTCTATGGGTGGGAAGCCGGGTGTGGGTATGTGCCCTGGTCGCTGCACTAGCGCCTCCTCTGGTCGGTCAGGGCGCCTGTTTGGGTGGGGGGACTGAAGGGAATAGCGTGATCCTCCCACGTGCCACGTCCCCCTGGTGAAACTCCTCACTGTCAGGTGAAAATAAAGGGCTGGCAACTCCACATGTATCGGAGGAGACATGTGGTAGTCTGCAGCCCTCGACAGATCGACAGAGGTGGTGGAGCAGCGACCGGGACAGCTCGGAAAAATAGGGCAATTGGCCAAGTACAATTGGGAGAAAAAGGGTGAACGCCCCCCCCCCCCCAAAAAATTTACATTTATGACGGCCTGGGGCCCATATACATATATGTAACCGGTTATTTTCTTGCCCGGTGCGGGATTCGATCCGGGATGTACTGCACCACAAGGCGACATCACTAACCGCTCGGCTAAAGGGTCAGCCCCGTTAACAAGGGACTAATGTGTATTGTTAGCAGTTTACAGTCGTCACCCTCCCCGGAAGCGCGCCCTCGCGTTTGTTCTTCCCGCGCTCCGAAGAGACTTCTGAGGATCTGCTAACTTCCGGATCCCACCGCTGCCACCAATGTAACCGGTTATTTTCTTGCCCGGTGCGGGATTCGTTAAGAGGTGTACTGCACCACAAGGCGACATCACTAACCGCTCGGCTAAAGGGTCAGACCCGTTAGCTAGGGACTAATGTGTCTTGTTAGTAGTTTACATATACACTCACTGGCCACTTTATTAGGTACATCTTGCTAGTACCAGGTTGGACCCCCTTTTGCCTTCAGAACTGCCTTAATCCTTCGTGGCATAGATTCAACAAAGGTACTGGAAACATTCCTCAGAGAGTTTGGTCCATATTGACATGATAGCATCACGCAGTTGCTGCAGATTTGTCGGCTGCACATCCATGATGCGAATCTCCCGGTCCACCACATCCCAAAGGTGCTCTATTGGATTGAGATCTGGTGACCGTGGAGGCCATTTGAGTACAGTGAACTCATTGTCATGTTCAAGAAACCAGTCTGAGATGATTCGAGCTTTATGACATGGCGCGTTATCCTGCTGGAAGTAGCCATCAGAAGATGGGAACACTGTGGTCATAAAGGGATGGACATGGTCAGCAACAATACTCAGGTAGGCTGTGGCGTTGACACGATGCTCAATTGGTACTAAGGGGCCCAAAGTGTGCCAAGAAAATATCCCCCACACCATTACACCACCACCAGCAGCCTGAACCGTTGATACAAGGCAGGATGGATCCATGCTTTCATGTTGTTGATGCCAAATTCTGACCCTACCATCCGAATGTCGCAGCAGAAATCGAGACTCATCAGACCAGGCAACGTTTTTCCAATCTTCTATTGTCCAATTTTGGTGAGCCTGTGCGAATTGTAGCCTCAGTTTCCTGTTCTTAGCTGACAGGAGTGGCACCCGGTGTGGTCTTCTGCTGCTGTAGCCCATCTGCCTCAAGGTTCGACGTGTTGTGCGTTCAGAGATGCTCTTCTGCATACCTCGGTTGTAATGAGTGGTTATTTGAGTTACTGTTGCCTTTCTGTCAGCTCGAACCGGTCTGGCCATTCTCCTCTGACCTCTGACATCAACAAGGCATTTTCGCCCACAGAACTGCCGCTCACTGGATATTTTCTCTTTTTCGGACCATTCTCTGTAAACCCTAGAGATGGTTGTGTGTGAAAATCCCAGTAGATCAGCAGTTTCTGAAATACTCAGACCAGCCCGTCTGGCACCAACAACCATGCCACGTTCAAAGTCACTTAAATCACCTTTCTTCCCCATTCTGATGCTCGGTTTGAACTGCAGCAGATCGTCTTGACCATGTCTACATGCCTAAATGCATTGAGTTGCTGCCATGTGATTGGCTGATTAGAAATTTGCGTTAACGAGCAGTTGGACAGGTGTGCCTAATAAAGTGGCCGGTGAGTGTACATAGCAGGGGAGGTTTCTATAAGACACCAGGTGAAGCAGTGCTTCACCAAAAAACAAACAAACAAAAACATAACATACACATACAATATCTTTTTTAGATGCCAACATTTCATTAGAAAGACTACTTCCCCTGTGAATCAAACAAAAAAAGTGTCACTGTTAAAAAAAAGTGTCGCGGGTATTGTGCAACACAGCGCCCCCTGAGGACACAGGGGAGTGTTCTTCTTCACTAACCCAATGTAAGTGAATGTAAGCTGAAAAAGTACCTCACACGTTGTGGATTGGACAGTTATGGTTTATGACGCATTTTAATGTCCACCCGGTTCTTTCTTTGACCTGAAAATGATTGACACCCGTCTAACCAATCAGAGAACACCAGCTCAGCATTTCCGATCCTTGACTCGTTCTCCAATCTTTATCATACCTTTTGGTACTCGAGGCGCGGTGAAAGATAAGGTAAGAAAGATAAGAAAAATAGATTAGCCTAAGATAAATTAGTGGTTACTATTGTAAACTACTAATAAGACCCGTTAGCCCCTAGCTAACGAGTCTGACCCTTTAGCCGAGCGGTTGGTGATGTCACCTTGTGGTGCAGTACACCCCGTATCAAATCCCGCACCGGGCAAGAAAATAACCGGTTACACTATAGTAGTTTTTGGCGGTTCTTGTATATATAGTGTAAATATTATAATAATTAAAGAATCTGTTCAGATCTTTATTGCTCAACTTTATATTTGCATTTTTGATCTTGACCTCGTGTAGTAGCCCTGTACTGTAGGCTAACGTTCGTTGTTCTAACTAGCTTAGCTAGCTAGCTAGCTAGCTAAGCTAGTTAGCTCCTGTCGTGTCTTTCGCAATTTTTGCAAAGAATAATTATGATGGATGCAAACATCGTGGACCGGATCCTGCGGGAATCTTTTCACACTTTCTCCTATGAGGAAAAACTATGGCTGAAAGCACAGGAGAGACCAAAAAAGCCGTGGTGAACTCAGCATAGGATGAGGAAGTGGAGGCCCGCATCTCCCACACCGCTGTAGCCCAATCCAGGGCGCTTCCCCGGAGAAGACCCATGATGTAAGCGACTTTGGCTCCATCCGTGGAATATGACTGGGGCTGCTGGTTAAACACAATCTCACACTGCATCAAAAAAGGGCGACAAAGTCCAAAATCTCCATCATACTTATCGGGCGGGGCAACCCATGGTTCCTTAGCCGAAGTTGATGGCGCTGGGGGTGGCGGAGCTGGAGGGGCGGATCCCGGGCTAGCGGAGGCACTAAGTTGGGTCTGGATTCCGGAGATCTTTGAGCCGAGCTCACGGAGGGCGTCAGCCATCTCCTGTAGCACCAGGCTGTGCTGGCCGAGGACCGATTCCTGGTTGGCTACAGCCTGGCAGACCGTGGCCAGGTCTGTGGTGGAATGGTCTGCTGGGTCTATAGTGGCTGGAACGTACTGTCACGTATCGGGAAAGAACCCAAAAGCAGACGGGACAACCAGGTAAGGGAAGAATCCAGTCTTTATTGAAGTAACCGATCTCAGGGGTAGAGCAGGAGGTGGCTCTGTGGCAGGTAGGCAGGCAGGCAGAAGTCCATGAAAGGCGACGTTCCAGCGAAGACTGGACCACAGTGGAGGCTTTTTAAGGGTGATGATCGCGTTGATGTCAAGGGAGAGCGGCTGACTGCTTTGATGGCCAGCTGGTGTCAGGGGCGAACGCTTTGATGTCAAGGGCGAGAGGCTGTGACAGCAGTACATGAGGAGCGGAATATCAACACAGATACAGGAAAAATACTGCAATGTATTCAAACTTTTTTTCCTGTATCTGTGTTGATATATATATATATATATATATATATACAGTTGAGCACTTCTATATTAATATACACTACCGTTCAAAAGTTTGGGATCACCCAAACAATTTTGTGTTTTCCATGAAAAGTCACACTTATTCACCACCATATGTTGTGAAATGAATAGAAAATAGAGTCAAGACATTGACAAGGTTAGAAATAATGATTTGTATTTGAAATAAGATTTTTTTACATCAAACTTTGCTTTCGTCAAAGAATCCTCCATTTGCAGCAATTACAGCATTGCAGACCTTTGGCATTCTAGCTGTTAATTTGTTGAGGTAATCTGGAGAAATTGCACCCCACGCTTCCAGAAGCAGCTCCCACAAGTTGGATTGGTTGGATGGGCACTTCTTGCGTACCATACGGTCAAGCTGCTCCCACAACAGCTCAATGGGGTTCAGATCTGGTGACTGCGCTGGCCACTCCATTACCGATAGAATACCAGCTGCCTGCTTCTGCTCTAAATAGTTCTTGCACAATTTGGAGGTGTGTTTAGGGTCATTGTCCTGTTGTAGGATGAAATTGGCTCCAATCAAGCGCTGTCCACTGGGTATGGCATGGCGTTGCAAAATGGAGTGATAGCCTTCCTTATTCAGAATCCCTTTTACCCTGTACAAATCTCCCACCTTACCAGCACCAAAGCAACCCCAGACCATCACATTACCTCCACCATGCTTAACAGATGGCGTCAGGCATTCTTCCAGCATCTTTTCATTTGTTCTGCGTCTCACAAACGTTCTTCTTTGTGATCCAAACACCTCAAACTTGGATTCATCCGTCCACAACACTTTTTTCCAGTCTTCCTCTGTCCAATGTCTGTGTTCTTTTGCCCATCTTAATCTTTTTCTTTTATTGGTCAGTCTCAGATATGGCTTTTTCTTTGCCACTCTGCCCTGAAGCCCAGAATCCCGCAGCCGCCTCTTCACTGTAGATGTTGACACTGGTGTTTTGCGGGTACTATTTAATGAAGATGCCAGTTGGGGACCTGTGAGGCGTCTGTTTCTCAAACTAGAGACTCTAATGTACTTATCTTCTTGCTCAGTTGTGCAACGCGGCCTCCCACTTCTTTTTCTACTCTGGTTAGAGCCTGTTTGTGCTGTCCTCTGAAGGGAGTAGTACACACCGGTGTAGGAAATCTTCAATTTCTTAGCAATTTCTCGCATGGAATAGCCTTCATTTCTAAGAACAAGAATAGACTGTCGAGTTTCACATGAAAGTTCTCTTTTTCTGGCCATTTTGAGCGTTTAATTGACCCCACAAATGTGATGCTCCAGAAACTCAATCTGCTCAAAGGAAGGTCAGTTTTGTAGCTTCTGTAACGAGCTAAACTTTTTTCAGATGTGTGAACATGATTGCACAAGGGTTTTCTAATCATCAATTAGCCTTCTGAGCCAATGAGCAAACACATTGTACCATTAGAACACTGGAGTGATAGTTGCTTGAAATGGGCCTCTATACACCTATGTAGATATTGCACCAAAAACCAGACATTTGCAGCTAGAATAGTCATTTACCACATTAGCAATGTATAGAGTGTATTTCTTTAAAGTTAAGACTAGTTTAAAGTTATCTTCATTGAAAAGTACAGTGCTTTTCCTTCAAAAATATGGACATTTCAATGTGATCCCAAACTTTTGAACGGTAGTGTATATATATATATATATATATATATATATATATATATATATATATATATATATATATGAAATTAGCACAAAAAATAAGGAAATGAGTGTTTGGCAGATTATTTCTTTGTTGTAACAATGCTTCTTGGCAATAAATCTTGTATCAGGCAGCTGGTTGTCAGCACCTGGGGTACCAGAAGCTCAAAACAAGAGTCAATAGCAACAGCAAAATAAGCTGTTTGGCATTGGCAGAGAAGATTTGGCAAATTTTTCATGGGCGCAACCCACATACTCAGCTCTGCTGCTCGTCCCACAAATGCATGTTCATTACACGTGGCACCATTTAAAATGGAATAAACAGGCTTTCCAACGGTATAAGATTTATTGCCAAGAAGCATCGTTACAACAAAGAAATAATCTACCAAACACACATTTCCTTACTTTTTGTGCCAATTATATATATATATATATATATATATATATATATATATAATATAAAAGTGCTCAACTATATATATATATATATATATATATACGGGAAAAAAGTTTGAATACATTGCAGTATTTTTCCTGTATCTGTGTTGATATTCCGCTACTCATGTACTGCAATGCATTAAAACTTTTTTTCCTGTATCCGTGTTTTTTCCGAAATTTTTTAAAATTATATATATATATATATATATATATATATATATATATATATATATATATATATCAACACGGATACAGGAAAAAAGATTTGAATACATTACAGTACAGGCCTGTTTCGTGCGTCTCGCACGCAAGCTCTGCGGCCGTCACAAGATGGCGCACTCCCATTCCTTTTACATCCGACTGCCAGGGATTTCAATGTTAATCAATAGATAATGTCTCCCCTAGAAACTAACATTCAACACTTTTACCAGAATGTCAAACTCTGGCTGACTTTCCCAACAGACAAGCTTATGAAAAAGCTGAAATGTTTAGAAATTGAATTATTAATGCCTAAAAAAAAAGTCTCTGTTTAACATTCACTCGTTGATTACAATTTAACATCCACAACCTGAAATACATTCACGTTGAACTATTTAATGACCAGTTAGTGTGCCACAGTGTTTTCAGTTTTATTTCGTCATTTTTGGTTTAAAAACGTAAAACCTCAAAAAGGAAAACGACAACAACAAAAACAGCTTCTATAACACAAGTGGCCGGTAGGTGGCGTCAAGTTAGCGTGTCTACAGCTGCGGCGCTGCGTCCGCAAACGTTCGACATTTCCCCCTTTTTGTCCGACCACCTCTGGACCAATCATATCCCTCTGTTGTAGTCAGCTGCTCATCCGTCGCCATTACTTCCGCGGCTGAAGGTACAAAGCACAAATCCCCCCCAAAAAAGCTGATAACTTTTTTATTTCCCAACTTCCAAAACTTTAACAAGAACACAATAATATAATAACGACGGGCCGTACAGCCTGTATTGATTACTGCAGCTCAAGTCACCACAGGTAAGACAGGTAAAACCTAGAAGATGCTCCGCAGCTCGTCTGTAAATGGCGCGTTGACCGGGTGACTGCAAACAAGGGGACGATGCACACGATCGACAGATCGATGGGGAATGGTGAACGGCCACGCAGCCGCCAATCGTTTCATTTGTTCGTGTATTTAATTTGTCCGTTAAGGTTGTAGATTCTCCAAGTTCGGGGGATATATTTCCGTTGAAAATCACGAAACTCAACGACTGACCTTAACGCGATCGGTCTTTCGGTCGTGACGTCACACGCCGCCATCTTCCAAGTAACGTTAGTCGTCGGTTGTTAGCTGTTAGCACAGATTTTTCTTACCTACTCTTAGTACGTCAAATATTTTTTCAAATTAACGTTTAGCTCACAGATTTTCTCTGGTGAGATTTTAGGTTGGGTATATCTATCTATCTAATATATAGATATAGATAGATATAGGTATTGTAACGTGCATGGATAAGAAGACACGCTGGCCGCGGGCTCGCGAGTCTGACCCTTTAGTCTAGCGGTTAGCGATGTCTCCTGCGGTGCGGGCGATACGGGTTCGCGTCCCGGCCGCGGCAATTCCTGTGGTTGCATTGTCCCCCGAATTCGCTACAATATAGACATATATATCTATGTATATATATACACACACATATATATATATTGTAGCGAATGGTGGTTGCGTTGTCCCCCGAATTCGCCACAGCATAGACATATATATATATATATATTGTATATATATTGTAGCGAGTACGGGGAACAACGCAACCACAGGAACTGCCGCGGCCGGGACGCGAACCCGTATCGCCCGCACCGCAGGAGACATCGCTAACCGCTAGACTAAAGGGTCACACCCGCCAGCCAGCAGCCAGCGTGTCTACTTATCCATGCACGTTACAATATATACATTTATAAATGCAAAAAAAAAATATTTAAGGCAACATTTCAGGTTAGATTGGATATCTAAAGCTACATATTAGATTAGGTTATGCACGCAGGCGAGACGGCTGGGCTTTCCTGTTGCGTGAGGAATTGCCGCAGCAAATCCCACGATCGCTCCGGTATTAAACTCGAGAATGGGTTACGCTTTTCCCCCTTTCCCTTCTTGGAAGAGAAACGAAGGAAAGAACATAAGAGGGCTTAACCAAGACGCGCAGGATGGCCTGGGTTGCAGCAGTGAGACGCAAATCGATCACGTTCATTAAACATCGCAGTGAAGTACGGATAAGGGTAAAGGCAAATGTGATGCTAACAGATGGCTAAGTCAATGGCTAAAGTGCTAGCTAATTCGTTAACAATGCCGCTGATCCTTGGAAGATGGCGCCCGGCGTCATGTTGCCCTTGGAAACGGCCCAAGTCTGAAAGACCGATACTATCATTCGACCTCAGTTGGGTTTTTAAACACTTGGTTTAAAGTATGCAAACACAGAAAAACACAGTACAAGTTCCCCATTTTACAAACTCCTAATAAAGCTCTTTTTCTCATGTATTCAATTTTAAACTACCAACTGCAGATTGAATATTACAATTATGATAACATAAAGGCAACTATCAGCAGTTTATTTCACAGATTTTACATCTGGATGTTGTCTGAAGGCAGAGAATGAAAGCTCGCAAAACATTTACATACTTAGCATTTTGAAAAACAAATCACAAACTCATACAAACCAATGTAAAACAGTGGATTATACCCCGGGACACATGCCCCATAAGGAAACGTGTTCCACTGAATGCAGCATATACAGGCAGGCCACAGGTCATGTCCAGTTACACAATGCAAGGGAACTCTAAAACACAAGTGACAAACAGCCATGTTACATAATTCAACAAAGCTTCCTGAGATTCCCGAGGAAATAGATTTATCTTGAGTACCTTGTCTATCATGACACTTGGGGCCTGACTCAAACATCCAGAACAGTGGGTTAAAATGGATCCCTGTCTCCGGGAAACTTGCTTTAAAAAAACAGATCTCAACTATGGCTAAATTCACTGAGGAGAAAAGGGGGAAAAACTCACAAGTAAATATTACCAAGGCTATTTAGGGACCAGAGTGTTTTACATACAAATTAGTCCTATTTTCACTAAGTGAGAATCTGTTCTATGTTGAATAATGAACATGTGACGCTGTCTTTTCCTTAATGGACATACAGTACTTCTGATTGTACCTTTGTGCAACTGTTAACTATTGTCTAATGTTACATGAGAAAAAAAAGTTTAAGACAGACTGAGATTAGAAGTTATTATTATTTTTTAAATCCAGTTCATATGATTGCAATGTACCGTGTTCTTCACAGAAACTCTGGTCTTCCAGTCAAGTTAGTAACCGTAAACAGAATAACTCCTATTATCTAAAAAAAACAAAAAACAAAAAAAAACAGATTAAATAAAACCTGTACCGACACTTGCAAGACAATGGAGTTCCAGTCTGGACATATATCACATTACAAGCATGAATAAACTTACATCAAACGGTGTTCCTGTTTAAAACACCAGTTTGAAATGTGACAGAAAATCTCATAAAAACAACATTCTCCCACAGCGACATTAGTGCAACTCAATATTCTGCCAATACAGACGTCAACCTACCTGCGACTTAATGGTGGTTTTCTTCCCTCAGCTAAATACAAGGCACATCTGAAAGCTTTTAAGGCCATTTAAGAGTTAAGTCAGTTTTGCAATCAGCTGTCACCCTTTTAAAAGCTTCCTGTATGATATTAAAAAAAACATTGAGTCAATGAGATAATGAGATTCCCTCCTCTAAAAGGAAGAAATCTGATCAAATGTTTTGCTGGCAAGTGGTTTTAGTCAAACAATGGCAGTTCGCAGCTTAACTTGTTTTAAACGGTTTTCCTCTCCGACAGTCCATTTAGCCATTAGTCCCTACACATCCATCAGTACATAACGATAGAAGCAGTTTCATATTTTTATTTTTCTTGGCTTTTCTTAGTGTAGTGTTTCTTTCCAAAATATAAAAAAAGGCCAAATGAGTCATGGGTTGAGGTCTGTGAGGTCATTGTGACTCAGAAACAAACGGAGCAGAACAGCTGGCTGGTCCTCTGCTTTGCTCTGAATCCTGAAATCAACACGGATGTGACTATGAGACAGTCAGGATCGCAGTCGTTCTCTGCTTTGCTTTGTTTCTACCTAATTTGGGGATGCCCCGAAGAAGGAAACGCAGTCTGGTTGAGGGTGTTGTCAAAAGGCATAAAAGGTGGTGGTGGTGGGGGGGGGGGGCAGACAGCATCTCCATTACTTAAACCAATTACATCCTGGGAAACATTCAAATGAAGAGGGGAACTAATGAAAGCCGTCTTTTGTATATGTTTGGCGGCAGACTTGTTCGGTGCGCCCACTGGGTTTACAAAAAGCGGTTTGTGGAGTTGTGAGAACCAAGTTGCAGGTGCGGGCAAAAGATGATCAGATGACCCTCCTCCAGCCCTGGAATGGAGGCTGAAACCATCAACTTCTCTGGGTACAACCAGTCAGTCTCCACCCTCGTGCCGACAGTCAATCAGATTGCTCGCTGTCGAAGAGCTCCTCCTTCACCCTGTTTGATGTCGCCTAGTTTCTCACGGTTTCCCGACAGCAGGGGAGCGAGCTCTGTTAGGAGAAAAAAATTGAGTTTCATGTTAACGTCATGAATCTAGAAGCAGGCATGTCATTATGGTGCTTTTTTAACACCTCGACCCTATAATACTGCTGATAACTGGTATCAGAATCAGAATAATGGTGGGGAGCTAAAGGAGCTCAACATTAGCTCCTTCCTTTGAAATTTTGTGAAACAATCTTCACAAATATCAGGAAGCAGTTAAGGCTGCGAGAGCAAAATACTTTTCTGACCTAATTTCCAACAGCTTTCATAATCCCAATTTCTTATTTAGTACCATAAATTCTGTCATCTGCCCGGCCCCTTAGATGTGTCTCCTGCTAAGTGCAAAGAATTTTTAACAATTTTCATTAGCAAAGTTGAGGATATAAGAATGACCCCCCCCCACCAGTGACTTAGCTTTCTCACTGGTCAGTTCTTCTAAATTGGACTGCTTCTAAATTATCACGCTACTCACCCTTAAAAAGATTGTTTCCATCATGAAACCTACAACCTGCCCCCATGACATTGTTCCTACTGCCCTCGTGAAGGATGTCTTGACATAGCCGGGCCCAGGATCCTCTCCATTATCAACAGCTCCCTGGCCACTGGTACCGTTCCAACCCGTTTCAAGCACACAGTGGTCCAGCCCCTCCTGAAAAAAACCAACTTAGACCCTACCTTATCTAGGAACTACAGACCTATTTCTAAACTTCCATTCCTGTCAAAGGTTCTCGAAGAGGTTATTCTCAGTCAATTGCTGTCCTACACCAAAACATCTTGGAAAGATTTCAGTCAGGCTTTAAAGTTTATCATAGCAGAGTCTGCCTTGCTGAAAGTGTACAATAACCAGCTCCTATCTACCGACTCCTGTGACTGTGCCATTCTAAGTCTTCTTCACCTCAGCGTGGCATACGATACTGTGGATTCATGACATTTTAATAGACTGTCTCCAGTACGGGCTTGGTGTTGATGGCTCTGCCTTGAAATGGTTCACTTCCTACCTCAAAAATAGAAGCTTCTCTATTAACATAGGCAAGTTTTCCTCCCCCCCAGCTAGTCTCTCCTGTGGGGTCCCTCAAGGTTCCATCCTAGGTCCCATTCTTCTCTCTATATACATACTTCCCTTCGGTCAAATCATTCAAAAATAAATTTCCTTCCACTGTTATGCTGAGGACACTCAGCTTTACCTCCCCGTGAAACCAAATAATAGTCTAATCTAGTCAGCCTCTTGAACTACCTTGAGGACATAATGTGCTGGAGGGCACAAAACTTCCTAAAGCTGAAAGAAGGCAAATCTTACATTGTCCTAATTGCCCCCCCCCCGACTCCATTGAAGTGTTTACCAACAGTCTTGCCAACCTGTCCACCTTTGTCAAACATCATGTCAACAACCTTGGTGTGATATTTGACTCTACCTTCAAGTTTGACAAGCAAGTAAATGCAGTAGTGAAAGCCTGTTTTTTCCAGCTTCTATTGCCAAGATCAAGCCATTTCTCTCTTTTAAAGATCTCGAGAAAGTTATTGACACTTAGATATCCTCCCGCTTGGACTACTGCAATGCCATGTATGTTGGGATTAGTCAGTCGTCCCTGTTCCGCCTGCAACTGGTCCCGAACGCCGCAGCCAGGCTCCTGACAGGTACCTGGAAGAGAGACCATATTACGCCTATACTGGCCTCTCTCCACTGGCTGCCTGTGAGGAATTGATTTTAAGGTTCTCCTGTTGGTCTATAAAGCCATAAATGGGCTGGCCCCCTCCTATATCGCAGACCTTTTAACCCTCTATTCCAGGGCATCTGGGTGGCGTAGCAGTCTATTCTGTTGCCTGCCAACACAGGGATCCCCGTTTCGAATCCCCTTGTCACCTCTGGCTCGGTCGGGCGTCCCTACGGACACAATTGGCCATGTCTGCGGGTGGGAAGCTGGATGTGGGTATGTGTCCTGGTCGCTGCACTAGCGCCTCCTCTGGTTGGTCGGGGTGCCTGTTCAGGGGGGAAGGGGAACTGGGGGGAATAGCATGATCCTCCCACGTGCTACGTCCCCCTGGCAACACTCCTCACTGTCAGATTAAAAGAAGCGGCAGGCGACTCCACATGTATCGAAGGAGGCATGTGGTAGTGTGTAGCCCTCCCCGGATCAGCAGAGGGGGTGGAGCAAGCAACCGGGACAGCTCCGAAAATAGGGTAATTGGCCAAGTACAATTCTATAAGATCTGCCCCGTCCATCGCCTCTTTTAAGTCCTGGCTCAAAATTTACTTTCATTCCCTAGCATTTGAATCCTCCTGATGTGGCTGATTTCTGGCTTGTGCCTGTGTCCACGTGTTGTTCCATTTGTGCCTATGAGCTATATTATATGCCTTGTTGTCTATGTCAGTCTTTCTTGTATTTGTGCTTTAGCTACCTGCTCTGGTCTGTACAGCACTTTTATCAACATGGGTTGTTTTTACTTTCCTTTACCACTATAGGAAGGAGGTACAGGCAATGGAAAATTACTGTCTGGCTCCATTACTGATCCAAATCAAAAGAAATAAAAGCAATTAAACATCCAAAACTAGCTGCACTCGCCATTGTAACTGAGATGAAGCGAATCAGCGATGGTTCATCAGATCCTGTTCTCGTTTTATTTGTAATGACTTATGTATAGTCATGTATGTATATCTTCCATGTTAACTTATATGTTTTTGTTTTGTGATTGTAAAGCACCGACTTGCATTTCCCTTTATATAGTGCTATACATATAAATCATTATTATTATGATGTTCCCTTCCTCTCTAAATTCTACAGTCTTTCCACTCATCCATTCTTCTCATCTACTCTCCACTTGTATTTACACTTCACATTTTAGGGATTTAGCATCAGTTTTATCAAAATCAGCATCACATTTATTAGTTAGATCAAGAGGACAGATCAAAATATTATGAAGAAGGTTAGAAATAAGGACGGGTATCTACTATGTTTTAACTGATACCGATACTTAAACAATACATTTAAAACGGTACTGGTGCCTAAACGGTACCTGAGCCCTCTTTAAAACAGAGCAAATGATGACATAAAGAATGTCTTTTTATTGCAAAGTTAATGAAATTGAACAATATGAACACCTCATGAATATTTGAATTATAATAAATGAATATTTAAATCATATGGTGGACATCGCATTCTTTGACGGTTTTTGTGGTAAAATACAGAGTTTAATGTTTTAGGTGGCTTAATGGTGCCGGCTGTCATTGTTTAAAGCATGAGTGAACGTGAGTCGAAGGTGAACAGTGGGGGTCAAACATCAACACACAAAGCGATGCCTCTTTGTCCTGTATCTTACATTTCAGACCATCAGAGTCTTTCTTGAATTTCCCCCCCTTTTCTCCCCAGGTGTATCTGGCCTTTTACCCCACTATTCCGAGCCGTCCCGGTCGCTGCTCCACCCCGTGCCGATCCGGGGAGGGCTGCAGACTACCACATGCCTCCTCCGATACATGTGGGGTCAGTCGCCAGCCGCCTCTTTTCACCTGACAGTGAGGAGTTTCGCCAGGGGGACGTAGCGCACGGAGGGATCACGCTATTCCCCCGCAGTTCCCCCTCCCCCCTAAACAGACACCCCGACCAACCAGAGGCGAGGGCGCTAGTGCAGCGACCAGGACACATACCCACATCAGGCTTCCCACCCGCAGACACGGCCAGTTGTGTCTGTAGGGACGCCTGACCAAGCCGGAGGTAACATGGGGATTTGAACCGGTGAGCCCCATGTTGGTAGGCAACGGAATAGACTGCCACGCCACTTGGACACCCTAGTGGATATTTCTATCTGTTGCTCAGGTGTTGCATAATCGCGCCGCAATAAAGCATCGAAATCTACACTGAGTGTCGGTCTGGTAGGTGTTGGTTATATGAGAACAACCCTGATTATAAAGAAGAATAACGGAGTTGAGTCGTTTAGGGAATTACAGGTCTTTTGGGTACCGAATGTAAAAGGTAAATTTTCAGTTTACAAACGGTACGTCTCCATTATATCCACACAGCGACTCCCAAAAGTGCCACATTTTGTCAAACTCACCCTTCATCTCCGTCTCCATGCCCTTGTCACTGGACTTTGGACCATCCGAGCTGGCCGCTGCCTCGGGGCTCCCATTGGGGTCGGCGGGGTTAACTTTAGGTTTGTCCTGTTTGTGCGTGGTGCTTGCAGCTTTGTTCCCGTCCACGGTGTCAGTCTTGACCAGACACAGCGTCTGTAGCAGACCCATGGAGTCGAAGTCCTCTCCGGAACATTGCCCACGTCTCCTCAGTAACTCCAGCACCTGCAGAGCGACAGCAGACCAGAGAGACGGATGAGACAGGTGGGCCCGCACAACTAATCATTTGTAAGAATAGATTAATTAAAGCTTTTTACTTTACGTGATAGGAGATTCAGGAAGAAGTAGGCCAGTCCTCTGTGGTGACCAATGGATTAATACATTAGATTGTTGTTTTAACTGGATTTCAGCATGAAAGTCACACTGTGGTACAAGAACTCCTACATCACAATGTGTGTATTGGTAAATTGTGTAAAATACGGTGCAGTAAAGTAAACCTGTTCCTTGAATCCAGTGACTAATAACCATGATTGATATTGGTAATCACACTATTGACCCAAACCAATAAGGCAATCACTCTGGCTTTAATAGCTGGACAGACCAAAGACAAGCAGGGATGCACTGATACTGATACCGGATATTGGGTCAATACCAGACAAAAATGGAGTATCGGTAACGGAGATTTTACTCAAGACTGAAATCTGATGACAAAAGCCATGAATAAACTGTCATGAATAAAACGAAGAAGAAAGACAGCCACTTCATTTTGTCAATGTATTCTTACGATTAATTCCCTCTCTGCATTGAACCCGTCCTATTGTATAGGACGGGTTCAATGCAGTTTAGTCGGCTGGTTAACGTAGTCACCCATGGTGCAGGAGACCCGGGTTCGCGTCCCAGCTGCGGCGGTTCCCGGCTGCCCCCCGAATTCGCTACATTGTAGCGAATGTTGGCACTGTTCTGCCGACGAGATTATAGAGTATAGATTATTGACTACTGCAAACTGTTCTCTTCTCTCACATGTCTTTTCTCTCTCTCTGAATGACATCTTCCCCTTTCTCTTTTTCTGCGTGGGAACGGTGTCATGCGAGTCTCCCTTGTGTGCACGTGCAGTTGGTCCTCCTCCCAGGTCTCCGTGGTAGCGGTGGCCGCTACCTGGACACCGCTTGGCATCCCCCTCATCATATTTTCTTTTTATACATCTTGTAAATCCATATAATTTTGTTATCCTATTTCAATGTTATATCCTTCTTTCATGAAGATGTGTGACTAATTTTTTTTTTTTAACCTTGTGGTGGCGTGGCTCGGGTCCTGGCCTGTTCCGGTGGCGTCTGGACACTGCTTGGCAAATTTGTGATACTGGGCTATACAAATAAAATTGACTTGACTTGACATACAGAAGCAGTGGGCAGCTGCAGCACCTGGGGACCAACTCCAGTTCTTCTTTCCATTGCCTTGCTCAGGGGCACAGACAGGAGTATTAACACTAACATGCATATCTATTTGATGGTGGGAGGAAACCGAAGCACCCGGAGGAAACCCACGCAGACACGGGGAGAGCATGCAAACTCCACACAGAAAGGACCTGGGACGACCTGGGGTTCGAACCCAGTGTTATAGTTATCTGTGTTTCCTGTTTTATTTTGAAGGCTCACCAGTCTTGTCTTTCCTGTTCCTGCCCCTGCTTTGCTCATCTGTTCCCCATTTCCCTGACTGGCTGCCCAGCAGTTCTATTCCCCCTGGTTGCCCTGTGTCTTTGTCCGATTGTTATGTTAGTTAGGGGCTTCATGCCTCGTCCTCGAGCCTTCCTTGCTGTTTGTACCTTGGCTGTTGTTTGGACTTTTGATCCCCTGCCTGCCTCTCCATTTGTTGTAAGTTTGGTTCCTTAATTTCGTGCACTAAATCATTGCTCTACCCCAGCCTGTCTCTGCTGTCTGCATTTGGGTCCTGTGTTCCTGCTCCCAGCGTGACAGTACATCCATCCATTATCCAAGCCGTTTAGCCCAATCGGGGTTGCGAGATGCTGGAGCCCATCCCAGCAGTCACACGTATGTACAGTACGTTGTACGTGACAGTACAATCCGACCAAATATGGACCCAGCAAATGGTTCATTTTTTCGGGGAATACATAAGCCTGATTCAGAGCCTGTGCCTGGTGTGACTAGCTTCCGGCTAGGGGTTATCCGGCTTGCTAGCCATCATCCTTTCTCCCAGTCTGATAGCGTTGGGCCTGCTAGCCGCCAGCCGGCATACCGGTCGGTAAACCACCAGTCTATTCAGTGCTGAGCCGGCTCCAGCCCTGAACCCACCTGGCCCGGGGAGGTCCCCATAGTTTCTGCCAGCCTCCCAGGCTTTGTGGCAGGTAACCCAGTGTTTCATTGGGCTGTGTTGCAACCAGACCATTATGTTCCGGAGCCCGTCCAGTCAGACCCAGCAAGCCTACTGTCCCCCAGCCGCTGGCCACCCCGGCTGACGTCCTGCCCGTCTACCAGCCAACGGCCGATACTTTCCTCCTGTTCCTGTGCTGCCGGCTGACCTGTCACTATGCGCTGCCCAGCGTCTTTGCTGCCCAGCATCCCAGAGTTTTCACTGCCCAGCACTACAGCAACTCTGCATCCCAGCACTACACCACTGACATCCTTCCTGTTCCAGAGTGGTGGGTGTGTCCTTGCCGACACCCAGCCTGATTCTATTGCGGTATCTCCAGTGGCCCAGCTTCCCATGTCTCCAGTGGCCCCATCTCCGACGCCTGCACCCCGAGCGGCCCCACCTCCGACGCCTGCACCCCGAGCGGCCCTGTCTCCGACGCCCACACCCTGGCCACCCTCCCAATCGTTGGCGCCCTCCGGTCCAGGCCGCCTGCCTGAGAGCCCTGGCCCTATTCATCCGCTCCCAGACCCCTTGGTCCTGAATCAGTACTGGCAGTGGAAAAAGTGATATTGGTGCATCCCCACAGAAAAGATATGAAAAAAATCTATACAATAATAACACAAAGAAAATGTTAAGTTTAAGCCAGGTAATGTTTACCGTGGTGATATTGACTTGACCTGGAAACATGCTACCCCAAAAAACACATTATATAAAAAAAAATTTTTTTCTGTTTTGTTAGGAAGTCATTCAGAATCCTTTACCATATGTATTTTCATAGGTGATTGTATTTTGTTGCTGATTCTGTTTGTGTGCTGATGTGAAGTGGAGCCACTTGTGATGCCAAATGGTAGTGTCTTATCTGATTTGACAACACTGAGAAGCGCACGCTCACACACATACACACCTTGATGTACTTGTAAGACTTCAATTCACTGAGATTCTCTTCCAGGAAGAGCAGATAGAGGGCGAGGTCATCCCATTGGCCACCAGGCGTGGGCAGAACGCTCACAGTTGGCAGGGATTGGTAGGTTTCCAGGAAGCGCGCGTATCCGTGGCAGAAGAGCGGGCGGAGGCTGGCATAGATCACCACCGGGATCAGCCCAATGAACAAGACCAGGTTGACGAAGCTGTAAACAGAATAAAACTAATTCCGATTTTCCAACCTTATCACTCTCCATCTGCGACAGGGATAGCACATGAAAAACACCTACAGTTGTTGCATATCTTGTCTCGTCTGGAGTATTTTTGTTTTTTCCTGGCCACCAAGTTACGTGTTGTGATGTCATTTGGCTGCCAGAAAAACTAAAAGCCTAGCAGGGTTTCAAAAACGCTAATCTACTCTAAAGGCGTCGTTCAAAGAACATCCTCATTCTCTCAGCTACGCCAAGTTTGCAGTGGTGGAATGCAACACCAGCACAGAGGATTTGATGGACCACGATACAGAAGCTAGCGTGCTGCAATGTATTCTGGTACATGTAGGCACGGTGAGCAGGAGAACACTAGCCTGGGAACCAGATGAATTTGCAAATGCTAATTATATGCCAGATCAAATGTAAAACATGAGCTTGCAGATTCATCTGGTTCCCAGGCACTGATTTCTCCATCAATCTAGTACCCAGTGAGGACTTCATTGTGTCAACCCACTACATTACTCAACAGTACTGGTTACACATAAATTGTTTTAAAAATTAATTATATAATAATTAAAAAAACAGTGAAGTTACAGAAATAAACTAATACACGGAAAGTAAAAAAAATTCCTTCAAAATATCAACTGTAGTTCCTTTGCAAACAGTAACCCTATCAAAAAATTTCTGCCTCTAGTAAAATATCTGTAGAACCTAAAAGCAATATCACTATTGCAACCAAAATTCCAGACAATATCTAGTCTTATATCACGATTTCGATATGATATTGATATGTCGCCAAGCTCTCACTCCCACACAACTAAATAGCCATAAAAACAATCTGGAAGATACTTGTCTGCCCTGGCATGTTGAAATAACATTTTGTATAGGGGAAGAAAAAAAAGCAATTGTGTCCAACCTGAGCAGGGAGAACACTCCTACGGCGATGAGCTTGCACTGAACCTTGTCGGGGACGGAGGAGTCGGAGGAAAGGAGGCCTGTACGCAGGGAGCAGCCGAACTCGTCGGTGACGGAGGCCAGGCGGAGGTAGTAGCCCAGGTAGACGCAGGCGCACAGCAGCGTGACCAGCGTCAGACCGCGACACAGCAGGTATCGACACAGCAAGGCCCGAGAACAGCGCTTCGTCATGAGGTACTTCTCCACCAAAGGGTACATGAAGCAGCCCTCCGTGGGGTCACTGGTACATGGTAGATGTGAGAGCGTGAGAGAGAGATTGTGTGTGTGTGTGTGTGTAAGAAAGCGTATTCTCTTTTCCTTCCTTTAACCAAAGAAAATGCTTTTTGAAGAGTACTACTTATTGATGGTAATCTCAATTTTGGTTACGATCATCGTCATCCCTCCTTGTAATAGCAAGAGTTAAGGCTGCACAATTATTTGTATATAAATCATGATTTTGGTATTGGCTTCCACAATTAACTGGTCATGGCCAGGGGTGATTATTCCCACAGGGTTTATTTCTGGTGTGAAAAAAATTTATTTGAAGATTTGTACATTTGAATTCTTATGTATTTATAGGTTTATAAAATACATTATGAATGTGAAGGTAATTTTTCTGTTGATTTAAAATGCTCATCAAAAAAATTCTCTTCCTGGAGAATGTAACCTCCTCTACCTAACTGCCTCAGGCCCTCTCGTTGCTGGAGACTCAACCCTCTCCTATTAGCTGATGAACAATGCATACACTTTGTCTCTTATCAAATTAGTTTTTTTGTTTCAACTAATGTTTCCTAAGAATTGTCCCATTCAACCTTATGGGAGACACTCAAGGCCTATCTTCGTGGGCAGATAATGGAATAATCTTCTAGGGTAAATAAAGCAAGAGCTTCTAGACTCGATAATATCTCTAGATCCATCACTGACATTGATATATATTACTCCTCCTCCCCTACTCCAACCCTTTTCAAAGAAAGACTGCGTCTGCAGACAGAATATGATTTACTTTCTAGACAGGGTGGGATACTAGCTCGGCAAGCATTGTCAAGCTGCTTCTTCTCGCTTAATCACTAAGATTTGCAGTCAAGCAGGGGAAATGGTGACAGACCAGATAGAAATTAACTAAATTTTAAGCAATATCACAGTAAGATATATGGTTCTGAATGTGATGAAAATCATCCACAACTTGACCCCTTCCTGGAGAACCTAATCTTCCCCTCAGTCTCGGTCCTACAAAAATGCTCTCTGGGTGGTGAGATTTCTGAGACAGAAATTCTAGAAGCTATTATATCCTTACAAAATAATAAGACACCTGGACCAGATGGCTTCACCTCTTAATTTTACAAAAAAATTGTGTCCAACTTGTTCTCCCTGCTTCAAGCTATGTTTAATGAATCTCTGTCAGTGGAGTGCCTTCCGCAAACCCTACAACAAACACTGATAATACTTCTGCCAAAAAAGGATAAAGACCCACTTCAGTATGCCTCATACCATTCGATTTCCTTATTAAATGTAGATTGTAGGATATTAGCTAAAATTCTAGCAGCTAGATTAGAGAAGATTTTGCCTCAGATCATATCTTGAGACCAAATGGGGTTCATTCTAAATAGGCATTCCAGCGCATTCTTGAGAAAACTACTGTATATTATGTACTCCCCTCCGAGCAGCTCCCCTGAAATGGTTGTATCACTTGATGCTGAAAAGGCGTTCGATCGGGTTGAATGGCAATATACACTCACCGGCCACTTTATTAGGCACACCTGTCCAACTGCTCGTTAACGCAAATTTCTAATCAGCCAATCACATGGCAGCAACTCAATGCATTTAGGCATGTAGACATGGTCAAGACGATCTGCTGCAGTTCAAACCGAGCATCAGAATGGGGAAGAAAGGTGATTTAAGTGACTTTGAACGTGGCATGGTTGTTGGTGCCAGACGGGCTGGTCTGAGTATTTCCGAAACTGCTGATCTACTGGGATTTTCACGCACAACCATCTCTAGGGTTTACAGAGAATGGTCCAAAAAAGAGAAAATATCCAGCGAGCGGCAGTTCTGTGGGCGAAAATGCCTTGTTGATGCCAGAGGTCAGAGGAGAATGGCCAGACTGGTTCGAGCTGACAGAAAGGCAACAGTAACTCAAATAACCACTCATTACAACCGAGGTATGCAGAAGAGCATCTCTGAATGCACAACACGTCGAACCTTGAGGCAGATGGGCTTCAGCAGCAGAAGACCACACCGGGTGCCACTCCTGTCAGCTAAGAACAGGAAACTGAGGCTACAATTCGCACAGGCTCACCAAAATTGGACAATAGAAGATTGGAAAAACGTTGCCTGGTCTGATGAGTCTCGATTTCTGCTGCGGCATTCGGATGGTAGGGTCAGAATTTGGCGTCAACAACATGAAAGCATGGATCCATCCTGCCTTGTATCAACGGTTCAGGCTGGTGGTGGTGGTGTAATCGTGTGGGGGATATTTTCTTGGCACACTTTGGGCCCCTTAGTACCAATTGAGCATCTTGTCAACGCCACAGCCTACCTGAGTATTGTTGCTGACCATGTCCATCCCTTTATGACCACAGTGTTCCCATCTTCTGATGGCTACTTCCAGCAGGATAACGTGCCATGTCATAAAGCTCGAATCATCTCAGACTGGTTTCTTGAACATGACAATGAGTTCACTGTACTCAAATGGCCTCCACAGTCACCAGATCTCAATCCAATAGAGCACCTTTGGGATGTGGTGGACTGGGAGATTCGCATCATGGATGTGCAGCCAACAAATCTGCAGCAACTGCGTGATGCTATCATGTCAATATGGACCAAACTCTCTGAGGAATGTTTCCAGTACCTTGCTGAATCTATGCCACGAAGGATTAAGGCAGTTCTGAAGGCAAAAGGGGGTCCAACCCGGTACTAGCAAGGTGTACCTAATAAAGTGGCCAGTGAGTGTATGTTTTCAACCCTAAATAAATCCAGATTTGCTGATGCCTTCATCTCTTGGATTAGAGTACTTTACTCTCATCCTTTGGCCAGTGTGATCACCAATGGACAACAATCTAAGCATTTCTCACTCGGCAGGGGTATTCGTTAGGGCTGCCCCTTGTCACCCCTTCTTTGTGCTATCACCATTGAGCCCTTAGCCATCGCTCTTAGACAGTCCAGAGAGTTTTTGGGTGTGGAATGTTCGGGCCTAATTTATAAACTGTCTTTGTACACAGATGATCTTCTGTTGTATATTTTGAACCCCTTAATTTCCATTCCTCCTATTATTGATATTCTTACTAAGTTTGAAAAAGTTTCAGGATACAAAGTTAACTTTCAGAAAAGTGAAATGTTCCCCCTTAATCAGGCAGCTACCCTAATTTCTATCTTGTAGTGGTTATGGGGATACATACTTCCCCTTATTGAGCTAGTTGGAACGTTGGGTTACAGCTGCTGTTTTCTCAGTTCGGGTTTGCAGTGATACACTTCCGCTGCGCGGGTTTTTGTTGTTGTTGTAATGGTGGAAGGAATAAATGGTGCAAGTTGTGTAGCCGAAAGAGAAAGTTGTCACGACTCCTGCTTGAGCTCCTCTACAATCTCACATTTCCCATCCAAGATAGTCAAAAATGGCTTTAACCATCTTGGGGTTGAAATCACACGCACTTTCTCAGCTCTTTTTAACGAAGAATGTAAACAAATTTTGGCTGGATGGATGAAGCTCCCGCTGTCCATAGTTGGATGAGTCAATCTTATTCAAATGATGACATTACCAAAATTTACTTATCTATTCCAAAATATCCCCATTCTGATCAAGAAGTCTGTTTTTAATTCATTAGAGAAGAGTATAACTTTGTTTATCTGGAGTGGTAAAGCACATAGAATTAAAAGAAGCCCACTGCAGAGACCTAAAAAGCTTGCTGGCCTTGCGCTACCTAATTTCATTTATTATTATTGTGCTTGCAACATCAAGAAAATATTATCCTTGATGGGGGAATGTGACAGACAGCTGTGAGGCCTGGGTACAAATGGAACACGCTTCCAGCCCACTTTATTTCCACTCCTTAATTTGTGCCTCCTCACCCACTCCTCAAAGCCAATTTTCTTCCAACCCAATAGTGTGCCATTCAGTTAGAATTTGATCACAATTTAGGAGACATTTTAAGTTGCATACGACGTCAGTACTTTCCCCTATCCAAAATAACTACAACTTCTCGCCTTGTCTCTCTCTGACTCTACCTTTGGAGTTTGGTTCTAAAAGGGAATCAAGTCACTTTTTAATTCATACGTTGATGGAACATTCGGTTCATTTACACAACTTTCCCAAACGTATGAGCTGCCAATAACTCACCACTTCAGATATCTCCAAATCCGATACTTTGCCCAGAAAAACATTATTTCTTTTTCAAATTTGCCCACAAACAATACAATCGATCACATTCTTTCTTTATCCCCACACTGCAAAGGCTTAATATCAATTCTTTATGACAGAATAAGTAATATCTCCCCTCATTCATGCAAGTTGTTAGGAGACTTTGGGAAGAGGACCTTGGAGGGGAAATGACGGATGATGACTGGGAGGCTGCACTTGGCTTAATACATACCTCCTCACCATGTGCAGGACACAGCTTAATACAACTAAAGGGTGTTTTGAGAGCACATTTGATCAACACTAGACTGGCCAACATTTTTCCTAATGCAGACCCTTCCTGTCCTCGCTGTAAAAGTTAACCTGCAGATCACACACATATGTTCTGGTCATGCCCTAACCTTAACACATTTTGGACCAGTATTTTTAATGCCTATAGCAAGATGTTTCAAAAAAGACATTCCTCCTAACTCCATATGTGCCCCATTTGGTTTTGCTCCAGAAACTTGTACCTTTAAAGGTAAAGCACATGTAATTATAGCATTTACCTCCTTGCTTGCTAGACGTCTCATTGTTCTCTCATGGAAGCAACAAGCATCACCTAATTTTTCCAGATGGATTAAAGACATTATGCAGTTTGGAAATTTGAGAAAAGTTTACGAAGATTCGGAACCTCTTTTTCCAGTATTACAAGAGCTTACAAATCCCACTCAATAAGGACGATTAGAGATAGACTGAGGTGGCAAAGAACTCCCCCCTCCTCTCACCCCCCCTTTTTTTGTTGTCTGTTTATTTTTCTCTTTTCTATATGTATGTGTGTATTTTCAATAAAATGTATGGCAAGATATATGTGCAATCTGTGTACTAATCTATGTATATGGATTAGGTATAATGCATTTATGGATACGTAGTTCCATATATTCATGTGTATGTGCGTGAAAAGGTATTGCGAAAATCAATAAAAATTGCTAAAGAGAAACAAATTCTCTTCTCCAAAATGGACGAATAATCGTGATAAATAATTGTGATTACAATATTAAGCAAAATAATCATGATTAACATTTTAGCCATAATTATGCAGCCCTAAGTAAGAGTAGTAGTACGACACACACACCCTCCGCCCTGAAATCAACCCGGCATGCACACAGGAAGCCATACCTGTCTGTGGAGGGGAGGCCTGAGGTGGCCATGCGCTTGGCCAAGGTCACGGCCCGGTTGTAACATCGGTCCAATTCCTCCATGATGAAGCCCAGGTCTGACTGCAGCAGCGGTGCCGCGGAGAACCGCCAGAACAGTGCTGGGGTGTACATCAACACTGCCACCAGCAACAGAATGTAGGGAAAGAACTGAGAGGAGAGAAAATAAAATGGATAGAAAACACTGAGAACCTCTTCACAGCAACAGCTCCTAAAATGCCGGTAGTATTAGTGAAAATGTAACAGACATTAAAGATCCTGCTCGAACCAGGTTTAACCAGTGTCTCCTGTTAAGCCCATACGAAACAATCGATTTTTATGATGCCGTTATTGTAACTCCTGTATCGGCACATGGCGTGAAATGGCTCCTCACTGGTATTTGCACAAACTCCTTATGTGCAAGCGTAACTGGCCCATAAAATTCTTTTTTGTTTGGATTGATTTTATGACCACATGGTAAGACTGAACCGGCCTCATCCCCTTTACACTGGGACAAAAGATTTGGTTTAAAATGGTCTGTAACGCGCGACACACTCCTGTGTACTGGAAAAAGGCAGATCGTGTACTATGTGTAATAGCTATGTTAGATGTAGCTAGTGTGGCGGGCGGGGTGCAGTTTGGACATGTATCTCTGCATATATTATTAGAACTCGCTTGACAAAAATCCAACTTGTTGCAGTCGGTACTGCTCAGCAAGTCCCGCTAATAGATACCATGCCAAGATATTACATACAAGCCCCGTTTAACAGCAGGAAAAGCCAGAATGCTGTTGTGACTGCAAGTAACGAAGAGTTATATTTAATACAGAGGACCACAAAGAGGCCATAATCTGTTGAGAGGTCAACTTAAATATTTTTTGGAGCACAGCTATCTCTGTAAATATTGCATATGCAACCTTTTTTTTTGTGTGTGGATATTTTAGCCCATCACTTTTTAAGCATTATACCTTTCCCGCAACAGGTAAGTACAGGTTCGGCAGGGAGGTAAGCATTAAATATGTTTAGGCTTTCATAGGCTATCAAAAATTAGGATTCTGCTGCAGAAGAACACAACTAATTCTGCCCAAAACAAAACCATATAAAATGTTTATGCAGAAATTGCGTCCTCATAAATTCAAATTTAAGATAAGTTAATAACTTTTAAGGCCAAATATTTGTAAAATTGAATCTACAACAGGACAGGCAGACACTCTGGTGAGTGTGTGTGTGTGTGTGTGTGTGTGTGTGTGGGTGTGTCCATGCAGCCCCTACCTTGTGCAGCCACAGAGGTAGTGTGTGTGTGTGTACGGACGCCCAGCAGTAAGAGTCAACATAAGCAGCTTGTCTCCAGGAGAAGTTCGTGGGAGCAAAACAGCTGATCTGCGTACCTGAGAGAAACACACAAACACAAACACTCTGCATCATCATGTCGAGTCAAATTCACTCCTCCTCCTCTTCTGATAGAGTAGTATAAACTGGGCCGGATATGAATTATCTGCTATGGTCAGGAAACAAACCAGCAGACAGCAGCTTAACGTGACATTTTGGCTGCGGCTGACACAACTAGGGATGTACCGTTATTAATTTTCCACTACCGATACTGATAACAAGAATGAATGTTTAAGTATCAGCCAATACTGAATACCCTCCGACGCATAACATTTGCTGTACAGTTCAGACTTGGATCATTAGGTTGAGGTTAATGGGCAAAATATCTGCGACAGAATCAGTTTTTTACCCCACTTTTATAGAAATACAGGCTTCCATGTTAAAAGAAATGCATTAAGTTAAGCCACTTAGCCTTCATTTATGACAGGAGTCTCACCGATTTTGGTACCAGGTTTTAGTCCCTGGTAAAATTTGGTACCGATACTCCATTTTAGCCTGATATTGGCCCGTTATCTGATTTCCAGTATCGGTATCAGTGTATCCCTGATAACAACAAGTTTATAGGTGTCGTATGAGGCGATTGGTGACTCTGTCTGCCAAAAAGGTTGTAAATAAGGACTTGTAAAGACGCTGGTCGCTGCTCAACAGACAGAGGGCTGTGGACGGAATGAAAACCTAGTAAAAACTCTGCTCCTCGGTCACGCCTTCCGACACCTCAGGGTACAACTCACCTACAGAGACCTCCTGGGCGAAGGCGAGGGAGATGAGGAGGAGAGGAAGACCCACCGCCACGCACGTCACAATCTTGTCCAGCGCCAGCTCCGTCCGCACGCTGCGGTACCGGCCGTGGCTGGGCTCCTTCAGCAGAAAGTCGCTGAACACGTACTCCGTCGCCACGTGGGCGATGGCCATCTCCGACTCAGACGTGCGGCCTGTCACTGGTCTATACCTCACAAAGGCTGCAAGGGCAAACGAGAGGCATTAGTGGCATTAACACAAATCAGGGGCGGCTCTACAGGGTGGCAGCTGCCACCTCTGGGACACAGTCTTGCCACCCTTGTTGCCACCCCATTTATAAATCAGATAATATGTTTTTAAAGTATATTTTATGCACATGCATGGTGACGGTCAATGAGACCCGCACCAAACTCATCTCAAACAGATTTAGAATCCCCCTCCCCCTCACAGGCGCGGATCTACAGGGTGGCAAGGGGGTGGCAGCTGCCACCTCTGGGACACAGTCTTGCCACCCCTTTGCCACCCCAGGAAAAAATCTCTAGATCCACCGGTGACACAAATATTCTGCCTTATTTGCTGGGTGGGAAAATGTATGCTCTCAACAAGAGAAGCCGAGGTACTTCAATTGTATACCAACAACCTTGTGCTAAAAATGGACTCTAAGTAAATGCAATTTCTAGAAAGAAAAACAACTTTAACATCATTGGTGTCAGCCTGATGAATGAGAGTTTAGCTGTGACAGATACTTTTTTTCCTTAATTTTGCTAATTAGGCACCCAGGCATAGTTCCCAACCGAAAAGGTGATGAAAAACACAGCTGATCTGAGATGAGTGGGGGTGCCAGAAGGGAATCAGAGTGGAGATTCGAGCTGTACCAGTCGAACCCTCGACCTCTGTGCCTTTGAGTCTGAGAAAACCAATAAAAACGCAACGAAGAACGCCTCAAAACCAGTACCAGGTGCTCTCCGGCGGTTTCGGCCCGACTGGCGCACGTCGAAATTGAAACTGCACAACGTCTGACCTTTGCGCGAGCCTTGAATGGCATCCTGATCTTCCTCCCAACACTGATCCAACAGCGTGCCGAAACGGTCTTGCTATCAAACCTTGTGTATTTGGGCACGTCGACTGATTCAAAAGTGCACTCGGTGACATGTAATCTGACGAGCATGAATATTCAGAGGGCAAACGTGTTATAGCACGACTAGTCGTGATTCTGAAAGCCCGACGAAGATCAGGCAACAAAGTATCTGGTTATTTTCCCCCACCATCGTCTCGCTGGTCCATCCCGTGCCCCGACAACACGTTTTGCAGCGCTGGAACTGCCGCAACTCCCCGCGGCGCAGATTCACCGAAAACAGCAGGAAGCGGTGAAGGGGGAGAGCAGGAAAACCGGGATCTCCATTAGCAGGAACGGGAGGGATAAGCCGCGGGAATTTTGCACGGCTCAAGAATTTTTTTTGGGGGAATTTCACGTCTCGTTAAGCAAATCCCGACGTCTTCGCGCAAGGGCGGGTTTCCTCCGACGACCCTCCTGGTTTGGGAATATCACAGAATGGCGTGCAGAAGATCCCACAACAAAACCCCCGTTCCTCGGGAGTACGGGGCGGGGGGGTGGGGGGGGGAGCTCGCGCAGAGCCGGTCAGTATCGGGGGACCCGTGATTTCCGCCTCTCGTTAATTGGTAGCGCGCGGTTAAAAAGGGGGCAACCCAGTGCGAGCCGTCCAGCTCCATTTTAGAGAAACGCAACGACGGTAAACTCACCTGGCGGCCGAACATGACGGGCCGCGTCGACCGGGCTGGACAATGTGGCTTTTAAAGCGGTCGCGGAACGAGGCAAAACGCGGCGCGACTGCTGCCGCGAGAAGAAAAGCGGGGGGGAAGAAAGAAAAGAGGGGGAAGAACAAAAAAAAAAAAGAAGAGAGAGAGAGAGTCTCATTCAACAGAGAGAGAACAATAACAAAAGTTCGGTGGCGTGAATCTCCTTCCGGTCGAATAGGCAACTCCTTCCTCCCTCCTTTGTACTGACGCGTGCGTGCGCCTCAGCGCGCGGCACGCCGCATCCCATCCCCGGCACGCGACGTTATCTATGGCGACGGACGACGGCCTTTGACGTATCCCCGCCACATATCGATCGCGACGGTAATAACGGATGCGCCCCGGAGTGCCCACATCGCCACCGCTTACCCCTCTCATGACACCCGGTGTGGACACGCCCACCTCCGCCTAGCCGCCGCCGTGCACGCCCCCTCCGCGTCGGCCAATCGCAAGTCGCCCTTCCGCCGGCACGCCGCGCGAGGCTGACCCGCCTTCGTGTGGTTGGGTTTTTTTTTAAAAAATTTTATATAAATATTTAGACATAATATATCAACATATATATATATACATAAGTTTTACCCTTTTCCCGATGTTGACGTCATCGCCGTGAATTCAAAATAACGACAAATAAATTAACGCCGTGCCGTCACGCGCGCGCCACTTATCGTCCGTTCTAATCGCCGCAAATATAAAAAACTGTAACTTCCGATAATTGGCGACTGCTCGCGAAACGCTATTATTATTATTATTTTTTTTGTCGCCGTTGGTAAACTTGTTCGGTAGGCGGGGGGGGGATATTTCCAAAAAAATTTTTTTTTCCTTTCCTCTCTTTCCTTTCCTTTCCTTTTTTTTTTTCTCGACTCATGATGCTGATCTAGCGCGATGAATTCTGGGCACTTCTCTCTGCCTCCGCACCGGTCCTCCCGACCAACTTCGCCTCGTTTCGTTTCATTCGCAATCGCATCCCCACACTATATACCCCCATCTCCTCCTCCTCCTCCTCCTCCTCCTCTTCTCCGTTTGGGAAAAAATGGCTGCTCCGGCGGCAGTGAGGAGCTCCGGTCCGGGGCTCTGTCCGAGCTTCGCGGTGGTCTGCTCCTTCCTGGAGCGCTACGGAGCCGCGCTGGACCTCCCCGAGATGACTTTCCCGCAGATGGAGAGGTATCTCCGGGAGACATCGACAGGTGAGGCGGCGGCGAGGGGGGCTTTAAAGTGGGCAGAAAGCTGCGACACTTGAAGGAGCGGAGGAGAAGGAAGGGGGCCTTTTTTTTGCCACAACCACCACCACCAACAGCATCATCGCTACCGCCGCTGCGAGCAGTCCTATGCGTGTGTGTGTGCGTGTGTATGCGAGTGGGGGAGAGACAGGGAGCGAGAGAGAGGGGGGGGGAGAGAGAGTGGCCTGGTAGCAGGAGGCGCTCCGCTGTCCCCACCGGAGGGCTCGCGTGCGGTCGTGATACATTTTCGATACATTGGCGTGCAAGAAAAATATCGATCCGCCAATTGTAAAGTTAAGCGTGGAAGCCATGATGCAGTACTGCCGAGTGACCACACACACACACACACACACGCACACGCATACGCGCAGGCGGCTAAACCAGCTAGCTCCAGATTGTTGTCAGGTGTAATTTTTCATCGGCCCCGGCCTTCATCGTAGCCGCGCCGGGACGTCGGAGTCCGTGTTGTGTTGTGTGTGTTATTTGTGGCTTTTTTGTGTCGACGGCACCGCCGCCGCCTTCTCGCACGCCAAGCCCACCGTTGACGTTGTCGGAGCGCCGAGGTTAAAAACAGTGGACGTTATTTATTTATTTATTTATTTCGGTGTTGCCAATAAGCAGGGTGGCTGTCATCTCCGCGCAGGCGCAGTGTGCCTCGTTAGCCGTGCCTGCGAGTTAGCTCGGCGGCTAAACTGGCTCGCGTTTGGCAAAACTTTTCCTACCCAGCGCCCGTATCCGGCCTCGAAACGCGTCTGCCGCCCCCTCCCTCCCCTCCCCCCCATCACCCCCCACCCCCCCGGCCGGTGGAAAGAAAGTAGCGGGTCTCTTAATCCCGCGATTTGTCGCGTTGTCGATGCTGCTAGCGGTCCGTTGTCAAACTCGGCTGGGGGGGGGGGGGGTTAGTGGCTAAAGTAGCGTTAGCGGTCGGCTCCGGCTAACCTGATGCCATTCTCTTGCGCAGATTCCAGACCTTGGCAGGAATGACAAACGTTGCTGGTGGAGAACGATATTTCTGGGGGCCCCTCAAAAGGTCACCGTTCAATGTGGCACATCCCTTCCCGGTCTGGGGGGCCACGTTTTCACATCAGCCGGGGGACTCGCCTGGCCAGCTCGGATGGCTGCGTTGTTTTATCTCTTTTACATCCACAACAACGTTTACATTCTCATTTGGCAAACTTAGAGTTAGCAGTTAGCGGATACATTGGTGTGTAACCAGTTGGCACGCGGGTAATGGTGCGTTTGTTACATTGTATTTAAACGCCACATAGTAACCAGAAGAAGAAGAAGAGTCGTGTTTATTGGGCCATGTAGGTTTGCACAAACATGGGGATTTGACTCTGGTTTCGTGGCTCTCCCCGTGTAGAATAACAACACTACAGTGCAACAATCTCCAGATATACACACACACACACAAGGGTTGACTTATACAGGTGAAATAAGAGGCGATGAAGGGCAGTGGTGCAGAGAATATATCAGGGATGCCTAAATAGAGGTTAGCAGGTTACTTACTCACATGGCTGAGGTAGACGGACATGACAGAGCCTACCAGTATACGTACAATGTACACTACAGTATATATACACACAATGGTTAGAGTTATTGACAGTTTTAAGCGTTCATTTGAATGACGGCCCGCAGAAAGAAACTGCTTTTATATCTGGTTGTTTTGTCATAATCATATGGTAGTACTACAATAAGTAGTAGTAGAACGTTTGCTACATGGCAGTCGTATCATAGTAGTGCTATATAAATTAGTAGTAGTAGTAGTATTAATAGTAATCAAACGCTACATAGTAGTACTATATGAAGTAGCACTTGTACATTTGTTACATAGAGCGAATAACATTTTGGTATTAATATGAAGTAGTAGTAGTAGTACATTTGCTGTATAGTAATCATATCATAGTGGTACTATATGTATTATTAGTAGGAGTAGGAGTAGTAGCAGTAATTTGCTATATATTAATCATAGTAGTTCTATATGAAGTAGTATTGTAACATATATTTTTTTAAATATGCCAATCATATCATAGTAGTACTTTGTGAAGTAGTAGTAATGGCACATTTGCTAAATAGTCATATCAGAGCCAAGTGTACATGTCATGTTGAATGTGTTTAGTGTAAATCTGTCTCAGGTCATCACGAGGGGCCGGGGTGAACAGGAAAGTTCAAGTAAAAAGTAGATTCATATTGACACGTCAGTACAACAGACAGACAGGAACGTCAAATGTCGAGCGCAGCTAGATCGAGGCCACAACAGCACACACAGACAGTAATGGCGGTTAAAGTAAGGGCACAGTAGTAATGACAGACACCAATAGCAGTATTAGATTATTTGTGTTAACTGCAAAGTGCAACCAGAGACCGTCTTAAGGTCTGACGTAGGCCCGGGAGAGGAACCTTTATAGGTCTTTCTTGAAGGCCGTAATCAAGTCCTTAGCTCTGACGGAGGCCAGGAGGTCATTTCACCATTTTGGGTCCAGGAGAGAGAAAAGTCTGGACCTGCAGCTTACCTCTATTTTACTAGCTGTTATTTCACCCGGTCGCCTTTTTTCTGTCTATGGAGTCCTGAGCAGGAAATCCAACCTTGAGCAGAAAAAAAAACAACATTCACACGTCTTTTCTTTTCTGCATTTATTTCCTGCTTCTTTTCATTTCCATCCTCCGGCTGACGGACGGGACAGACGTGAGGCCTGAGCGCTGCAATGTACGCGCTTCATAAAAGAGTCTACCTTTGACACCCCTCACATTTTTATCTTGCCGGACCATATTTTTATACAGGTGATATTTTCTTGTATAGTCATTAAATTTGGGTGTTTTTTTTTTCTTCCCTCACAGCTGCTGGCAGGAACATTTTGGTTGAACCAGAAATTAGATTTTTATGCTCTTTTTTGGGAATAAATTCTGTTTTAACTCGGCGGAGAGGTCAGAGGTCAGGCTTTGCTACAGGACAGCGGCAACCTGGGTTTTTTGGGGGGATTTCTGTCTTGCACAACAACCCCCCCCCCCACACACACACACACACACACATACCTGCCTGCCCATTAGACATTTTCAAGGCAAACGTTGTCATTGTAATGTTTTCGTTCTTCCTCCAGTTCCCAAACCCCTGGTTGAGCTCCACGTGAAGCTTCTTAGAAAGCTTGGAAAGTCCGTCTCTGCTGACCGTTGGGAAAAGTACCTGGCCAAGGTGAGATCCTCCTGGTTTTGTGTGTGTGTGTGTGTGTGTCAGATAGTATACATAAGAGAGGCAAAGTGATACAGAGACATTGGATAAAACCGCAACCAAAAAATGACCTCAGAAGTTCTGCGAGCAAGTTCTGCACACCTTCTCTAATATCTCATGCACGAGACGGATGAGATGGTACAAGCTGTGGCTGGGCAATCACTCAGCGTCGCTGTTTATCCTCCGTCAGTGGGGTTGTATTGGGGAAATGTTGGAATATTTAGACATCGTGATGAACAAAATTTGTTTTTCAAATGAACGATAATGGGGCGTCCGGGTGGCGTAGCGGTCTATTCCGTCGCCGGCTCAAATCCCCGTGTTACTTCCGGCTTGGTCGGGCGTCCCTACAGACACAATTGGGAAAACGGATGTGGGTGTGTGTCCTGGCCGCTGCACTAGCGCCTCCTCTGGTCGGTCAGGGTGCCTGTTCGGGGGGGAATGGCCTGATCCTCCCACGTGCTACGTCCCCCTGGCGAAACTCCTCACTGTCAGGTGAAAAGAAGCGGCTGGCGACTCCACATGTATGGGAGGAGGCATGCGGTAGTCTGCAGCCCTCCCCGGATCGGCAGAGGGGGCGGAGCAGCGGCCGGGACGGCTCGGAAAAGTGGGGTAATTGGCCGGATACAACTGGGAAGAAAAAAAGGGGGGGGGGGAGAGATAATAAATCAATGATAATGAGAATCTATTTCTTCCAGTTGCTCACAAAATGAGACGTGAAACATTTTAAGGGGTGTTATTTGGACAGTAGGATTGGTTGAAATACTTCACATCGCCAACAGGTCATCGCGAAGAACCTCGGTTGGGTCCTTAAAGACGCCGGGTTTTGCATTTGTGATCAAATATGGCGGTATATCTCGATATTGTCTAAAATTCCTAATTAGTACGGTGATGGAATCATCCAAAATATCGGCCCAGCACCAGTACAAGCCCTTCACGTACGGAGAGGGTGACCTCTGTGTGCCCCCTTACATCAAACTAAACCCCCACCAAAGAACAACACTCAGAGGAATGCAGAAGAACGAAGCATTAACTTAATTGTCGAGCAGGGAAACAAAATTAAAGCAAAACAATTAGCAGAACGAGCGTGACGAGTTGCAGCGAGAACAAAACAGTGCAGAATATCGTGTCAAAATAAAAGCTGGTACAGAAAGATAAAGTCTAACAACACACGGGATCAGGGACCGGGACCTCACCAATAAACCAGATTCCGTGGAAGACATAATGGACCGAATGGAAAGATAATATTCTCCTGCCGGTCGGTAGAGATGGAGGCGGACAGCCGTTTCCTGCTGTCTCGTGAAAAATACACGGAAGTCAGGGTCCCGCCCAGGAGTTTAAGATAAAGATCCCAACATTCCAGTAATCGAGTCAAAGAGGGAAGAACTGAACCTACCGTATGGGAAAATGTCCGTGACTACACCAGAATCTCAGAATTTCCAGAACAGTCATATAAAAACAGTCAATTGCCGACACCCCTGTTACCCATTTCTATTGTTTGTGATCATTCTCTTAATTTACTATAATACCTCTTTGTATTTTATTCATCACTATTTTCCAGATGTTCACCAAATGTTTGTTTTTTTTCCCCACCAGTTGTTAATATTTACTTTGTCAATACTTTGGCTTAAGGATACACTATTGAATTTTTTAACAATATCCAATAACTGATCATCTCTATGGTGATTTTGGCCGATGCTGATATCATTCGTGTCGTTACAGTCTCACCATGTGTGTTAGTTTACAGCAGTGTCGTGTATCTTAGTACTTTACTGTAACTGTGATATAAAACACTGCTTTATTCCCGCCTGTCCCGGTTCATCACTAAACACCGTTCCCAAGGCTCTGCGTTCACTGAAGGAGATGAACACAAATGACTCCAGCGGAAACGGAGAAAACACAACACATTTATTTTATAATATATTCTACAAAATAGAACAAAGGTTTGACAATGTTCTACCAAAATAGAATAAAATGAATACATAAAATATATTATATCCATCCATTATCCATTATGGATATATATATATATATATATATCGGCCTGTTTTACTATATATATATATATATATATATATATATATATATATATATATATATATATATAGTAAAACAGGCCGATTTTAAAGCTTCTGTGTGTAATGTGGCTGTCACTGTCGTCTCAATGAAAACTGTTTGTCGTAAATCTGCTCCCCTCGATCTTTGTGCTGCCAGCAGTCGAGAAGAAGACGTTTCTGTAGCGTTAGGTACGTACTGTCTCTTTAAGAGACCTCGGCGCCGATGACATCGTTTCGCGTGGCGGATCAGACCATCGCCTCAAGGCTTCAGTATTGGCCGACATCCTGCCACATTTCAGCCCCTGAGAGTAGTTTTACTGTTCTGTCGCCCTGTCACGACAGACGGCTAACTCCTACTGCTAATTCGCCATTAAAGGAAGTTGAACTGAATGTCGTCATCCTGGTGATTGGGGGAGGAGTCATGAAAGCTTCTTAGAAGTGCACATAAAGTTAAATGTTATGCACATTATGTTAAATGATAACTTTATCTATTCAGATTCCTCCCATTGAAACAGAAGTAGCCCACACTGTAGACATTTCCTTGTAGGCTGTAGCGCCACCTGTCTTTCCATCAAACACAGCACATAATTAATACATCATCATATCGGTGTGACAAATCGAGTATAATCCCCCCCCCCACCACCACCACCACCCTTTTTTCTCCCGAATTGTATCCGGACAATTACCCCACTCTTCCAAGCCGCCCGGTCGCTGCTGCACCCCCTCTGCCGATCCGGGGAGGGCTGCGGACTACCACATGCCTCCTCTGATACATGTGGGGTCACCAGCTGCCTCTTTTCACCTGACAGTGAGGAGTTTCGCCAGGTGGACGTGCGCGTGGGAGGATCACGCTATTCCCCCAGTCCCCCCCCCCTCCGAACAGGCGCCCCGACCGACCAGAGGGGGCGTTAATGCAGCGACCAGGACACATACCCACATCAGGCTTCCCACCCGCAGACACGGCCAGTTGTTTCTGTAGGGAGCCGGAGGTAACACTGGGATTTGAACTGGCGATCCCCATGTTGGTAGGGAACGGAATAGATCGCTACGCTACCCGGACGCCCATATCGAGTATAATTTTGATTGGCCAATACCAACAAACTGACGGATATTTCGTGCGCCCCTAACTTGGGCGAAATGGGCCTCACATCCTTGAAAAAGAAAATCGATGAACCTCTAGCACAGTAAAAACACAAATTAAAACATGACACTTGAAACACATTACACTTTTGCATCTTTGACCCTGTATGCGGTGGCTAATTGTGACCCTATTTGCTGTAGGTTTGTCAGGACCTCAACAGTACTTGGGCCTGGGAACTGGAGCAGAAGGGCTACCAGGAAATGACCATGGAGTGCAAGTCGAGTATCCTCAAAGTATGAGACCCTTAGTATCTCTGTTCAAACCTCATCAAACAATACTTTCTTGTATATAACCAGAGTATTAGTATTAGTAGTACTAACCTGACCTCTGTCTTTCTCTCGGGAACTCTCTCCCCCTCTGTAATTCCTCCTTTTTCCCCTTCACTCCTTTTACTTTTCCGCTTCACATGCCATTGCTTCCCCTTTGTCCTCTCGTCTCCATTTCCTTTCTCTCGGCTCGGGCTCCGCAGTATCTGTGTGAGTGCCAGTTTGATGACAACCTCAAGTTCAAGATGGCGATCAACGAGGAGGACCCAGAGAAGATGCGCCTGCAGCCGATTGGCCGAGACCGGCAGGGCCTGATGTACTGGCTGCAGCTGGATCAGGAGCAGAACATCCGGCTCTACACGGAGGAGCAGGATGACCTGGATGGCTCTACCTGGAAGTGCATTGTCAGGTAGAGTCAAGAATCCTAATCTGGTCTAGTGCGGGCTGATAAGGAAAATATTATCATGATAGTCGGGGGGAATTTTACACGATATTGATATATATATACACACACACACATCACAATATCTGCTCACATATGGAAAAATACCATGTTTAAGAATCCAACCGAGGTCCATTTCATTGAACTGTTTGCTAACGTAAAGTACAATATCAAACTAAAACTAGTTTTCAAATAATACTCCCTCAGATATTTCACTCCTCATTTTGTGAGAAATCTTAGTTTATAGATTGTCGTTATAATTAATTTAGGCAACAAAATTGTGTATTGTGATGTAACAATATCCAAATTTCCTCCCGATACAATATCAGTGAGAGATGATAATGTTGAATTATTGCCCATCCATAATCTGGTTGGTTCTGATCCAATCTGTGGTGGTCTGGTCATTTCAAGTCTTACCTGTTTAGCTCTTCGCTATTAGGCTATATGTGGAGGTTTGTTGGTATCTTGTACTATTGTTGAGCCGTGTGTTGAATCTGTGCTGCTCTGTTCTATTCCGTTCTGTTCTGCTCTAGCTGAGGATGCATCCCAAAAACCCTGAATTCTGTTCTGCTCTGTCATCTGTCTTTTATTCTGTTCTACTCTGATTCTGTTTTTTATTTTGCATGAAGATGAGAAAAGTTGAGATGAGGTCAGAAAAGATGAGATAAGAAGATAAGATGACATGAGGTCAGGTAAGATAAAGTAAGTTAAATGCAAAAAGATAAGGTTAAATGGGATGAGATGAGGTAGGTTATCCCTAGGAGTGGAAATCAGAGAACTGAGTTGGCCTGGTTCTGGTGGTACCTCAGACCGTTTTTGTAGTAAAGAGGATTTTGACCCAAACTGTTTTTATTCAGGACTCGTAATGACCTGGCTGAGGCTTTGGAGCTGCTGAAGGCTCAGGTGGATCTGAACCAGAACCAGAACCAGGGTTCCTCTGGCTCAAGCCCCACAGGGAAGGACAACAAGACAGAGAGAGAACAAGGTAAAGTCCCATACAGACTTTTACGATAGCAGTCTTATTTCACAGTTTTGAAATGCAGACAAATGTTTGGCTTCGTGGAGAAAATCCTCAGCCCTAAACATTTTCTATAGAGCCACTCATCTACCAAGTGGAACGCCGTCTTTCCTCTTTTTGTTTATTTTTTTTCCCCCATGGTTTTCTGGACAAAATGTTGTTTGTACCAAAAGCCGTACTTTTGAGTGACATGCCTTATGTTGTCCTCACTACAGTGTAGGAACTGCAGCTATACACCTAGCTAAACTCTTTCTTTCAAAATGATGACTTGAGTTGTAGTAAGCTTTACTTGCTGTTTACTGTGGCTCTTTACACCATCTTACACTGACGGAGTGAAAAGACATTGCCTCTGTGGCGTTTACAGTGTGGGTTGTCTCATACTTCCTTGGCGTTTTAACTAAACTATCACAAATGCTAGACAAATTCAGCCAGCTTCCTCAACATGACTGAGAGGACGTGATGACTAACACTTACCAAAATAAAGGTCTTGTCAAAATAAAAGTCCACCCATCATTATGCCTTAAAGGCAACACACTCCCCGCCTGGCCTCTGTGAGGTCACCACTCGGCCTGTGAACTAAGTGGGTCAAAATGAGACTGGACGTATTCACTTGTTTGCTCCATTTTGTCTTCCTCTGATGGGCCTGCTTCGTCCAATACAACACAATTTTCCATGCACCTGCTGCTTCCCACACAGCCATTTCGGCTTCGACAGCCACTGCCTCTCATCGGATAGCGAGCGTCTCTAGCTCAGCATCCTTTCTTGCCAGTAACGTGCAGTGAGGTCCACAGCTGGGTAGGCAGTGAACTATATGTATTTGTGCCAGAGAGAGGCACAAGCAGACTCTGCCTCAGCAGCCTGCATTCACGAATGCTAGCATTGGGAGCAAGTCATCCTGAATAGGGCATGCCTTTTATTGATAAAACAACAAGCTTTACATGATTTTTTAAAATTATTTTTCACAACAATCTTAACAAATTAAAGTTTTAAAAGATAAAAAATAAATATTTTTGGGTAACTATTATGATATTTTGGGTTTTTTTTCTTATTAGCCTGGGTGAGGCACTGCCTACCCTGCCTCCCCTGACTGCACATCACTGCTTCTAGCCTCTTGTAGCTGTGCTTCTGGGTCTGTAGCTGCTTCCTCTTTCTGGCATTCAGCTTCTCTGTTGGCTTTTTCTTTCTTTAACTTAGCCTCCTTAGCAGCTCTCTCTATTTTAGCTTTAGCTTCTTGGTCTGCAAATGCGAGGCGTACGTTAGCTGCCTCCGCTTTAGCGCGAGCACATATCAAAGAGCTAGCTGACGAAGTAGATGACCGTGAACCTCTACTCGCCACTGAAATCTTGTTGCCTTGTTTTTCTTCCATGTTACCACGATGTACAACACCAGCTATTCTTTGTCTTTTCATTATGTTGTCCTCACTACAGTGTAGGAACTGCAGCTATACAACTAGCTAAACTCTTTCTTGCAAAATGATGACTTGAGTTGTAGTAAGCTTTACTTGCTGTTTACTGTGGCTCTTTACACCATCTTACACTGACGGAGTGAAAAGACATTGCCTCTGTGGCGTTTACAGTGTGGGTTGTCTCATACTTCCTCGGAGTTTTAACTAAACTATCACAAATGCTAGACAAATTCAGCCAGCTTCCTCAACATGACTGAGAGGACGTGATGACTAACACTTACCAAAATAAAGGTCTTGTCAAAGTAAAAGTCCACCCATCATTATGCCTTAAAGGCAACACACTCCCCGCCTGGCCTCTGTGAGGTCACCACTCGGCCTGTGAACTAAGTGGGTCAAAATGAGACTGGACGTATTCACTTGTTTCGCTCCATTTTGTCTTCCTCTGATGGGCCTGCTTCATCCAATACAACACAATTTTCCATGCACCTGCTGCTTCCCACACAGCCACTTCGGCTTCGACAGCCACTGCCTCTCATCGGATAGCGAGCGTCTCTAGCTCAGCATCCCTTCTTGCCAGTAACGTGCAGTGAGGTCCACAGCTGGGTAGGCAGTGAACTATATGTATTTGTGCCAGAGAGAGGCACAAGCAGACTCTGCCTCAGCAGCCTGCATTCACGAATGCTAGCATTGGGAGCGAGTCATCCTGAATAGGGCATGCCTTTTATTGATAAAACAACAAGTTTTACATGATTTTTTAAAATTATTTTTCACAACAATCTTAACAAATTAAAGTTTTAAAAGATAAAAAATAAATATTTTTGGGTAACTATTATGATATTTTGGGTTTTTTTTCTTATTAGCCTGGGTGAGGCACTGCCTACCCTGCCTCCCCTGACTGCACATCACTGCTTCTAGCCTCTTGTAGCTGTGCTTCTGGGTCTGTAGCTGCTTCCTCTTTCTGGTATTCAGCTTCTCTGTTGGCTTTTTCTTTCTTTAACTTAGCCTCCTTAGCAGCTCTCTCTATTTTAGCTTTAGCTTCTTGGTCTGCAAATGCGAGGCGTACTGTAGCTGCCTCCGCTTTAGCGCGAGCACATATCAAAGAGCTAGCTGACGAAGTAGATGACCGTGAACCTCTACTCGCCACTGAAATCTTGTTGCCTTGTTTTTCTTCCATGTTACCACGATGTACAACACCAGCTATTCTTTGTCTTTTCATTATGTTGTCCTCACTACAGTGTAGGAACTGCAGCTATACAACTAGCTAAACTCTTTCTTGCAAAATGATGACTTGAGTTGTAGTAAGCTTTACTTGCTGTTTACTGTGGCTCTTTACACCATCTTACACTGACGGAGTGAAAAGACATTGCCTCTGTGGCGTTTACAGTGTGGGTTGTCTCATACTTCCTCGGAGTTTTAACTAAACTATCACAAATGCTAGACAAATTCAGCCAGCTTCCTCAACATGACTGAGAGGACGTGATGACTAACACTTACCAAAATAAAGGTCTTGTCAAAATAAAAGTCCACCCATCATTATGCCTTAAAGGCAAAACATGCCTCCTTCACTAATCTCCATTGCTTGTGCTTTAAAATCACTGACATTTTAATGTCATTTTCGGTAACACTTTAGTATGGGGAACATAGTCACCATTAATTAGGTGCTTATTAGCATGCAAATTAGCAACATATTGGCCCTTAATTGGTCATTATTACGTACTCATTAATGCCTTATTCTGCATGGCCTTATTATACAACCAGTAAGCCATTAACTATGAGTTTTCCCTCTATAACCTCAGAATTATTGCTTATTAGTAGTGCCATCTCAATATGCTTTGCTTAGTATGGCCTTTATAAGGTGGTAGTACCACAAGAAGAGTTATTCTCCCTTACTAACACTTAATGAATATGGTCTGTTCTTACATAACAAAACACAAAACTACAAGTGTTCATAGTGTTAAATTACTCTAAATTAAGTTTTTGTTACTTAGAATATGTTCCCCATACTAAAGTGACATCTTGATCATTACTAATTCACTAGTAATTAAGTTTTTTTACTTAGAATATGTTCCCCATACTAAAGTGTTACCTAATTTTCTATACATTTTGAAGTACTATACCAGTTATTGTTCTTGAAAAAAATTAAGTGTTATCTTATTACACATTCTCGTCCCATCATAATTGTTGTCACACAATCTCCTGTTATCATAAACGTGTGCTTTTTTTCATTCTAGAAGAGATAACGGCTCAGAAGAAGCCTGAGGTGGCTGATGAAAGTCTAAAAGAAGAGACCTGTAGCAGAGAAAAGACCAAAGCCAACCAGTCTGAGCCCCCTGGAAACACACAGGAAGACTCCAAAAACAAGATGGCTGCCGTGAAGGAAGAGGAGACTCTAAAGCAAGGTACAGTGGAAATTGCTTATACTGATCAAAAGTTGCCGGATGGAATAGTTCCTATACATAACCTTTAATCTAAATAATCCAGTTATTGTGATAAAACAGTCTGCATAAAGGGATAATTTTGGGTCTTTTCGACATGAGAAATTTGAAAAAAAATGTTTTTTTAAATAAAGGTAATTCAGGAAATCTAACGTTTAAGTGATCAATTATTTTTGCACTCATTCCCATGACACTGGACGGCTCCAAATCTGCTCTGAAAATCTGAACATACGCGTCCGAAATTACCAGAAATTCTAAAGCAGCGGTTCTTGGACCGCGGCTCGCAAGCTGCATGTGGCTCTTTGATGACTATATTGCGGCTGTTTTGTCTCCAGTTTTGCATTTTCTATGACATTTTAAACAAATATTTCTGAGACACTTGCCTCGGCAACATTCTTCTTCTTCTGATGAATTTGCGGCAGACTTGGCGCAGCAAATGCGTGACGCTTGCTGCTGTCCACAGGTCATTTGTAGAACTCCATTGAATGAGCTCCATTGAATTCTTATGTAGAGTCCAGTGCGGTGGAGAAAATTAATAACAGTTCTTGTTGTTTCACAGTGTTCCTTGATGAGTATTGCTTTCAGTGAATGATCTGTAACTCCAATTCCTGACAGCTCTGCTTGCATAAGGCTTCTCATGAATTTCTCCTTCTTTTCTATTTACCAGTGACAGTGCAGGAGGAGATGGAGTCTGTCAAACAGGAAACAGTCGAGGTCAAACAGGAAAAGACTGTGAACAAATCCAAGAAGAAACCTGAGAGCTCCCCGCCCCTCATTGATAACCGCGTTAGTACCATCACTGCCGTCATCAAATCAGAAGGCAGGGATACCGATGCTCCTAGCAACGCTGTGTCCGTTGTCATGGCACCCAGCTCGGTTTTGTCGAAACAGGAAATGAGCAAGGAGGAGGAGGTGGACCGTGCCGTCGTCAGGAGCAGCCAGCAGGCCAAGATACCACTGAAGAAGAGAGAACTCAAGCTCGCTGAGGGTTTCCAAGGCAACCGGCACCACGGAAACCACCTCAACAGCAACAACAACAGCAGCAGCAGTATTATTGTCTGCAACCCTTCAGTGATCCAGGCCAAGGATGGTCAGGTGAGGGAGGGGAAACTCTCAAACTTGTTAGCACCCTCCACAGGCCTGGCAGTGTCACAGCATCAGCATCCAGAGGAAAGGCTATCAAGAGCAGAACTGACCAACGGTAGAGCTGCCCTACTCCCCGCTCACAAAGATGGACAGAATGGGGTCATAGGTGTTGTAGGTCAGGTTGGAGTCATTGGTCACGTGGGGGTCATTCGCAGCCCGGCGGAGCGACATAGACCGCCTGCCACAGAGCACCAGGAACGAAATGGTCCGAGCTCGCATTACCGCACCGTCGCTGCTGGAGAGGAGGAGGAGGAGAGGGAGAGAGAGGGGTGTAGGAGGGGGGAGGGTGCAAGATGGGAGGTGGAGGATAAGTTTCCAGAAAGGGAGGTGAGCAGGCAGTCGGTTCTGGTGAGGAAAGGGCCCACCACTGTGGAGTCGGTGATGCCAGGAGCCCCTCCCATCGGGTCAAATGAGGCTCAGACACCCAGACAAGTACCTTCATTGTCATCCTCTTCATCATTTACATTGCTGCCCCTAGAATCCGATAGACTCCCAAAGGTTGTGGACAAACAGGAGGAGTCTGTCCATGTCCCTGCCCGGGAGCAGGGAGAACAAACGAGGGAGGAGAGGTTAGGAGAGCGGATGAAAGTTGAGCCCGGGTGGCACCGGGAGCAAGATGACAACCATGTAGAGAAGAGGAGAGAGGGATCTGAGGGCCCCTGGCCAGAGAAGGAGAAGAAGGAGGCCTACGGAAGGATGAACAATGCTTCAGCCAAGGTGGATGAAGGAGAGAGCGGTGTCGGATTAAACCAGAAAGAGCCAAGGGACTGCCGTTCAGAGGGGCCCAACAATGGTGCCGAAGCCGGGGTTAGAGACAAGGAAGACGGGCATCGATCTGAGGGAAGGCAGGGTCAGCTGGAGGAGGCCTCCTCGGAGCTCCAGAAGGAGGGGATCAGGCTGAAGATCAAGATCCCTCCCCACCGGAGAAACAAGTTGAGAGGTAGAGAGGAAAAGGAGGAGGAGAAAGCGAGGGAGCAGGAGACACAAGGTGAAGGGAGGTCGCTGAGGAGATCTGCAAGGATCTGCAGGTACCTGTGTGTGTGTGGGTGTGTGTGTGTGTGTTTGTGTGTGTGTGTGCGTGCTCACAAGTGTGTATACTCTAGGTTTTCAATGGTTGTCTTACACATTTTTCAAACTCTCAGCTGAGAAGTTAACAAATAGAAACGTGTTTTCATGTTCAGGAGAAAGTTAGCCTCGCAAAGCCAGCCCACAAATTGTGCTTGACTCATTGTGGTCAAGTGTCAGACCAAAATCTGTGACCATTGAAAATTGGGACCGTGGTTAAGCTACGCAGAAAATAGGCATCGGTCCGAAAGAGTTTAGCGGCAGACTCACAGACACCTCCAACTCCTCCCACCTCCTGGCTAAGTGTGGGTGTGGGTTAGGTCTGGTTAAGGTCAGGGTAACGATCTGGGAGCGTGGTCGTCCTATAGCAGGGGTCAGGAACCTTTTTGACTGGGAGAGCCATAAAAGCCAAATATTTCTAAATATACTTAATTGAGAGCCATATAGTATTTTTAACGTATAATAAATTAAATATGTCTTACTTTTAATGCGACTTCTGGTACTGCATGGTTTTGCTGATGGCCTTGTAGTCTGGTTCATACGTGGTGAGGTTGAGCTTCATGCAGGCGTTGAGGCTTCCATCAGTTGAACGTGAGCGTAGGTTGGTCTTAATGTTCCTCATATGCGAGAATGACTGCTCACATGCATATGTAGAGCCAAACATGGTCAATACGGCAATACTCACACGCTGCATTGTGTGGTATGTCACAGGAAGCTCGTTCCAAGTTTTAAGAATCAGCTGGTCTTCAGGTTGAAGATTTTTCATTTCTGTCCACTTGTGTTCCCTTGCCAGCTCTGCTCGCTGTCGCGCAAGACTTTCCAACTCTCCATTAAGTGACTTGAACTTACTCATCCACATGTCTGATGCCTTCAGGTCAGCAACTTCCAGCTCAAAGTCTCCGATAGAGACCCCGGGGATGCATGTCAGGTCGATTTTGTCCACTGCACACTCATGTGGACGAGTGATGAACTTGAAAAGACCAGTGCGCGCACGAAATTCTCCAAAACGTGCTTTGAATGACTGCAGGAGATTGGACGTAAAGCCAGCTAGCTGCTGGAGATCCAGATGTTGAGTGGAGTCACTTGCTAAGCATGCATCTCTAAATTGTTGCAGTCTTTCAAAGTGCAGAAGACGACCTGTTTCAATGTCCCTGAGAAAGACTTCCAGCTTGCTTTCAAATGCAAACACTGCTTGTTGAAGGGATGAGATTGTATTTCCAATACCTTGCATTTTCACATTGAGCAGGTTCAGATGGCCAGTTATGTGCACGAGATAGTGAAACTGCAGGAGCCAGTCAGTGTTGTCTAGCTCAGGATGCTTGACGCCTTTCATTTCAAGAAAAGTCCGGATTTCACTCAGGCAAGCTGCAAAACGGCTAAGCACCTTCCCCCTTGACAACCAACGCACGTTGCTGTGTAAAAGCAGACCGGGATAATGATTCCCAACTTCTTCTAACAGAGCTTTAAACTGGCGATCATTTAAAGCTCGGGCAACAATAAAGTTGACCACTCGAATGACCAGCGACATCACCTCGCCAAGCTCCTGGCCACACGTCTGAGCGCAAAGCGCCTCCTGGTGCAGGATGCAATGAAAACTTAGGATGGCGCTCTTTTCATGTTCACGGAGAAGCGCTACAAATCCTTTGTTCTTCCCCAACATACAGGGTGCACCATCAGTACAGACAGAAATAAGTTTATCCATCGGTAGTTTTTTTTCTTTAGCAAACTCCATGAAAGACATGAATAAATCCTCTCCTCTTGTTGTCCCTTTCATTGGCAAAACAGCCAAGCTTTCCTCACGCAGTGTGTCACCTGCAGCATACCTGGCAATGATACTGCACTGAGATAGATGGCTAACGTCTGTTGACTCATCTAACGCGAGAGAAAAGTATGTCCCGGCGTTTACGTCCTTAATTTGTGTTTCCTCGACTTGATTTGCCATCATGATACTACGATCGTGCACAGCTCTTGCTGACAGGGGCATGTCTTTTATTCGTTTGATTATCTTGTCTTTATTTGGGAAGTCATCAAACAGTTCATTGGCCACATCAAGCATGAATGTTTTGGCATACTCGCCATCTGTGAATGACTTTCCATTCCTTGCTATTGCCAAAGCACCCGCAAAGCTAGCGGAATTCCCGTCACCTTGCTTGGTCCACACATGTGGTTGCTGCTGACTCGTCTGCACTCTCCGCTGTAGCTCCTTGCATGCCCTTTTCCTGCTGCCCCCCCCCCCCGCTGGAGATTTCCATGCAAATGAAGCATGGTGCGTATCGAAGTGCCGCTTTATATTTGACCGTTTCATCGATGCAATTTTATCATTGCATATTAGACATACCGCAGATCCTGCTCTCTCCACAAATGCAAATTCCTCTGTCCACGCAGCCTGGAATGCACGGTAATCATCGTCTAAACTAGTTGGCTATCTGATAAAATTGATTTCTTCACCTTTACAATGACCCGGACATGCTCGCGAGCCGTCGGTTCCCGACCTGACCCACGGGTGACCCGTGAAATATATCTTCAAAACTAATTTCTGTTTCCTTTAAAATGACACAGTATTATTAAGAAATATCACAAGTATTTTAAAATCAGTTCCAAACTGATTTTTTTTTTCAACTCAAAATTGTCTGGGAGCCATATGCCGTCACTGGAAGAGCCATATATGGCTCGCGAGCCATAGGTTCCCGACCGCTGTCCTATAGAAATAACATCTAGTGATGACCACAGGAAGAGGGGATCTCTGTGCATTCAGAATGAAGATATGGTCACAATTATTATGATTCCCCCCCCCTTTTTTCTCCCCCGTTATACTTGGCCAATTACCGCACTCTTCCGAGTCATCCCGGTCGCTGCTCCACCCCCTCTGCTGATCCGGGGAGAGCTGCAGACTACCACATGCCTCCTCCCATACATGTGGAGTCACCAGCTGCTTCTTTTCACCTGACAGCGAGTAGTTTCACCAGGGGGACGTTGCGAGTGGGAGGATCACGCTATTCCCCCCAGTCCCCCGCCCCCCCAAACAGGCGCCCTGACCGACCAGAGCAGGTGCTAGTGCAGCAACCAGGACAAACCCACATCCGGCTTCCCACCCGCAGACAAGGCCAATTGTGTCTATAGAGACACCCAACCAAGCCGGAGGTAGCACAGAGATTCAAACCGGCGATCCCCGTGTTGGTAGGAAACAGAATAGACTTCTGCTACGCTGTCCAGATGCCCTATATGGTCACAATTATAGACAGTCACAGATTCTGGTGTGACACCAGCAGGGCTCAGTAGGCGTCCGTTGGTGTTTGGGGCGTCATCAATGATCGTCAACCAGAATGACATTGCAGGTAACTGGATCAGCCTTTTAATCAATCCGAGCCACAAAATCCCACCAGAAAGAGATGTAAGAGCTGTAAAAGCATCGCGCCGCATTTCCAGACCTGCTGGTTTGCTGGCCGTAAACACCACCACCCGCTAGCAGATCGGTCCATTTAGCTTGTTATGTCTGTACACAATTCTTGCCATCTTTGATGAAACTAACTCCGTGGAAGCGTTGATGCTAACCTTTCTTAGTGCAGCGTTGTTGTAATTTCCAAAATACACTGCGCTGCTCATTGTCAACACCATCCAAACTGCTCCCCATAGGTTAATATGGGTGTTGTGTCTAGCTGCCGGCTCAGTCTATATTCTCAATGGATGCTGTCCATACCGATATCATGTATAGCAGAAACCGAGCTTGCGAGATCTAGGCTGGCTTTGCGAGGCAAGGGGGAAAATGGCATCAGAAAATATCTGTATTATTACCATTATTTGGGGATGTACTGATACCAGGAAATGGAATATCAGTGCTGGCGATTTTACCCAAGACTGAAATCTGATACCAAAAACCATCTGTAACATGTCATCAAGAAAAGCAAAATGTCTTGGTTTACTGCATCTTTGGCACAGGGAAACCTGTATTTCTTTAAAAATACTGCCCATTGACCCCAAACTGAGTCTGCGTCTGCACTGATCAGAAAAAAGTAATGGATTGAATCAATACTTGGTACTGGCCCACACTTAAAAGATTTGCACTAGGATCAGTATTGCAGTGGAAAAAGTGATATTGGTGCATCTCTACTGTTTATACAAGGAATGGAGCCCCCAACCTAGGCCGACTTAGTGCTCTGCTCTGTCCATTGAGCTACATGGGAAACAGAACCATCAACAATAGAAGTGCACATTCTACCCATGTAGCTCCTGTGCTATATATAAATCGGAAGACCATGACCTGTTTTTGTCGTCTGATTGGTGAATTTGTAATTCTGAATACCTTCAGCTTTCCTGCAGGTTGCTCGTGCAGAGTTCTGTTGTGCCCATGACGTGTCATTCACTCCCATTCACTCCTTTTCTCTTGAAGATCCTCTGCTTTGCCGATCTGCAGGCCGAGCTCAAAGCTGGCTGAGAGCCAGAGCAGGAAACCAGACAAGAGAACGGCACTGGCTTCCAGAGCCAAGGGGGAGGAAGAGGAGGAGATGGAGGAAGAGGAGGAAGAGCAGGGCTTGGTGTCAAAGAAAGAGAGGAAGAGAGACATTGATGGGCAAAGCAGGAAACCAAAGGTAGTTAATGTGTGTGTGGGTGTGTGTGTGTGTGTGTGTGTCTGGGGTGTGGTGTGCGCAGTCCTTTGTGTTAAGTTGATTTTTGCTTTACAGTGTAAAGCCCTGTTTCAGGTGGATTATATTTAAAAAGAGGACAGCTGCAGTGTTGTATCAGAACTGCACAGAATCACAATGATAGCAGGCGTCAGTGCTACACTAGCTATTGCTCTGACTTGATGCAGATTGAGCTGTTTTCTTCATGACAGTTCTTCTAAGATTTTGGCATAATATTGCAAAAGATCTCAGTCATCCGGTCATCTTAGGCATCCAGTCGTCTTAGGCACCCGATCATCTTAGGCATCCGATTATCTTAGGCACCCAGTCATCTTAGGCATCCGGTCATTTTAGGCACCCGGTCATCTTAGGCACCCGGTCATCTTAGGCATCCGGTCATCTCAGTCATCCGGTCATCTTAGGCACCCGGTCATCTTAGGCACCCGTTCATCTTAGGTATCCGGCTATCTTAGGCACCCGATCATCTTAGGCATCCGGTTATCTTAGGTATCCGGCTATCTTAGGCACCCGGTCATCTTAGGCACCCGATCATCTTAGGTATCCGGCTATCTTAGGCACCCGATCATCTTAGGCATCCGGTTATCTTAGGCACCCGGTCATTTTAGGCACCCCGTCATCTTAGGCACCCAGTCATCTCAGTCATCCGGTCATCTTAGGCACCCAGTCATCTTAGGCATCCGGTCATCTCAGTCATCCGGTCATCTTAGGCACCCAGTCATCTTAGGCATCTGGTCAGCTTAGGCACCCGGTCATCTTAGGCATCCGGTCATCTTAGGCATCCGGTCATCTTAGGCACCCAGTCATCTTAGGCACCCAGTCATCTTAGGCACCCGGTCATCTTAGGCATCCGGCGTAAAATTAATTAATTATTAATTCATTCATCCATCGCGGGGATGCTGGAGCCTATCCCAGCAGTCATTGGGCGGCAGGCGGGGAGACACCCTGGACAGGCCACCAGACCATCACACAGGGCCGACATACACACACACACAAACCCACACACATTCATACCTAGGGACAATTTAGTACGGCCGATTCACCTGACCTACATGTCTTTGGACTGTGGGAGGAAACCGGAGCTCCCGGAGGAAACCCACACAGACACGGGAAGAACATGCAAACTCCACACAGAGGATGACCCGGGACAATCCTGCAAGGTTGGACTACCCCGGGGCTCGAACCCAGGACCTTCTTGCTGTGAGGCGACCGGCCTAACCACTGCACTACCGTGCCACCCAAATCAAATATGCGGATCATAAATAAGACTCCAGATCGGGCGAGGCCCGGGTCACCAACGACCGCCACCGGTACTGTTGGCCAGCAGGATGCTGGTGGAAACGATGCTACTGTTGGGTGAAAGAGAGGGAGAGGGGGAAGGCATGCACAGAGGCAGTGAGAGAGGAGGAAGGGTAGGAGTGTGGAGGTGAGAGTCGGAACTTTGAATGTTGGCACTATGACTGGTAAAGGGAGAGAGCTGGCTGATATGTTGGAGAGAAGAAAGTATTGCAGTATATCTCAGTGTTGGTTGTTTCATAATGTATCACAATATATACTGAGTTGTGACATTGATATTGTGACATGAATTGCATCGCCATATTCCTTCCATTACACAGCCGTAACGATTTACCTGTAGTGATTTTAATCCAATATGAATCTGCGATGTCTGCAGTTCGAGCCTGGAGTGTAAAAATATTCATCCTTCGTTAACAATCCAGTTTGAATTAACGCCATGGTAATGTAACAGCCTATGGTATTTTTTATGGCTGGCGGACAACCTACAGATGTCAACCGGCAGAAATTCTGTCGTTCATGGTTGAGTTGACAGGGGGATATTTTATTCGGTCAGCATACCCACCATTAGCTTGTCTTTCCGGTACATTCTGACCAGTGGAGTTCTTGTTTTGAATTGTTAACTTGTGAAATGGATGTGATAATGATGCTTGCATCCAGTCTATGGTGTCATTTTGAGGAAATGACAGAAATCCTTCACCCCGTATGAATGGGCCACTAGAATTACCCCTACAGGGCATCTGGGTAGCATAGCGGTCTAGTCTGTTGCCTACCAACACGGGGTTCGAATCCCGGTGTTACCTCCAGCTTGGTCGGGCGTCTCTACAGACACCGTTGGCCATGTCTGCGGGTGGGAAGCCGGATGTGGGTGTGTGTTCTGGTCGCTGAACTAGCGCCCCCCCTGGTCGGTCAGGGCGCCTGTTGGAGGGGAGAGGGAACTGGGGGCTAGCGTGATCCTCCCACGTGCTACGTCCCCTTGGCGAAACTCCTCACTGTCAGGGGAAAAGAAGCGGCTGGTGACTCCACATGTATCGGAGGAGGCATGTGGTGGTCTGCAGCCCTCCCCGGATCAGCAGAGGGGGGTGTAGCAGCGACAGGCACAGCTCAGAAGAGTGGGGTAATTGGCCGGATACAATTAGGGAGAAAAGGGGGGGGGGTAAATAAATAAATAAAGAATTACCCGTGCAACATTTCCAAATTACAGTACAGGACCAGTTCAAATAGGACTTAAGTGTGTTAGTTAGTGTGCGTGTGAGTGTGAGTGTGTTTAGAGCTGGTCAGTATCAGTATATAATGCGGATATGTTGGTATGGGACTAGATGTGTTGTGGGACTGTGGTTATAGTGGGGCAGCCTAGCTCCAATATTCATAAGAATTGTGCATTTTGTGATAAAAGCACCAAACTTGGTACATACGTACTAGCTTGATATATTTAGGAGAAATTTGGATATGGAGCCACTGAAAATTAACCCCGTAGTGGCCATGGCAGGCATGGACGTTATTAGATCGCTTTTAGCAGAGCTGTGGCCTCCCTAAATTTCATTTCAGCCATTATGACAAGACAGAGGAGAATGCTACCTTTCCAGAGATACCAATATTATTGTTCTGGTCCAAACAGAACCAGAGATATGCCATTTTACATATCGGATGGCACCAATGCATGTTGAAAAAACTAAGTGGCTAAGCAGTTACTTTTGTAAATAAAAAAACAATAAAAAAATAATAAACACTGTTGAAGTACTGAATTGTGCATTGTTTCCTGAAATTGCTGGTTCTAAACCTTGCCCAACAGAAGAGGAGTGTTTAGGTATAGATGTGTATATAGAGTGTATAGATGAATAGAGGAGTGTTTAGGTATAGATGTCTATACATAGTGTATAGATGAATAGAGGCGTGTTTATGTATAGATGTCTATACATAGTGTACAGATGAATAGAGGAGTGTTTAGGTATAGATGTGTATACATAGTGTACAGATGAATAGAGGAGTGTTTAGGTATAGATGTGTATACATAGTGTACAGATGAATAGAGGAGTGTTTAGGTATAGATGTGTATACATAGTGTACAGATGAATAGAGGAGTGTTTAGGTATAGATGTCTATACAGAGTGTATAGATGAATAGAGGAGTGTTTAGGTATAGATGTCTATACAGAGTGTATAGATGAATAGAGGAGTGTTTAGGTATAGATGTCTATGCATAGTGTATAGATGAATAGAGGAGTGTTTAGGTATAGATGTCTATACAGAGTGTATAGATGATAATGTCTCAAAAGGGACTGGGAACTTAGTTTTTTCAACATGCATTGGTGACATCCGATATGTAACATGGCATATCTCTGGTTCTGTTTGGACTAGAACAATAATATTGGTATCTCTGGAAAGGTAGCATTCTCCTCTGTCTTGTCATAATGGCTGATATGAAATTTAGGGAGCGATCTAATAACGTCCATGCCTGCCATGGCCAAATTTCTTCTAAATATATTAAGCTACGTATGTAACAAGTTTGACGCTTTTATCACAAAATGCACAATTGTTATGCTAAGCTGCCCCACTATTATGGTAATATGGTGATATATGTGTGATGATATGTTGTCATTCCCTGGTCTTAATGGCTGCATTACAGTAGGATAGGAAGGACAGGAGCCAAGTTGTCAGAGTCAACAACATCACTTCCCACCCCTCACTACCAGCATGGGGGCGCCACAGGGATGCCTTCTGTCCCCATTGCTCTTCTCCCTCTTCACCAGTGATTTCAGATCAACATCAAACTCCGTCAGGATTCCGATATACATGGACGACACCACAATCATAGGATTGATCTCAAAAGACGATGAAGAACGCCTACAGGGAGGTAGAGGAGTCAGTCAAGTGGTGCAGGGAACATGGCCTGGTCCTGAATGAAAACGAGGCTACTGAAGTGATCGTCGACTTCAGAACAAAACAAACAATAAAAGCCCCTCTCCTCGTCGACAGCTGACCAGTTACAATAACCGACTCCGTCAAGTTCCTTGGCACACACATCAGCGATAACCTGAAATGGGACCTCAGCGCCGCCAACCATCAACTGCAAAAAGCTCAACAGAGAGTGTGCTTCCTGAGACAACTCGCAAACACGGAGTCAGGCGAGTTCTACTGGTCCGGTTTTACCCAGCCATAATCCAGAACATCCTGTCACTATTGATTACTGTCTGCTACAGAAACACATCTGTAGAACCTGATTATGTAATGAATTCCCAATAATGTAATAACCCCGATAATGTAATAAAAATCTGCTCTTGAGTCCACTGAAAATGCAGTAAAACCTGATAATGTAATAACTTCCTGATGATGTAATAAAGTGCATTTCCCAATAATGTAATAAACTTTTTACCAATAATGTAATACTGTGTTACATTAACGGGACGTTATTACATTATCAGGTTAGCCTTCATTTCCCTGGTCCTGGTAATGTAATAATTCCCCAGTATTGCAATAATTTAACAGCAGACCACCCATAAATGGATTCAAGTGGTGATACTGTTTAAGCAACGCAAGCTTGAGAGGTCTAGCGCCACCGACAGGTCAAAGTTGGACGTGCATGAATGCTCTACTCTTCCTCAAAGCGACCTCCAAGCTACTTCCACACATGTGTTTTCTCAGTTGGATCATTTTATTACATTATCAGGAAGTTATTACATTATCAGGTTTTATTGCATTTTCAATGGCCTCAAGTGCATTATTTTATTACATTATCGGGGTTATTACATTATCGGGGGGTTATTACATTATCGGGGTTATTACATTATCGGGGATTTATTACATTATCAGGTTCGACAACATCTAAGCACACAATAAAGAAAATGGACAGGATTATCACCGGAGCATCCAAGATCATAGGCTGCAAAGTTCCCACACTGGACTCCATGTACACACAACACACCGTCTCACGGGTAACCAAGGTAGCGGATCAGCCTCTCCACCTGGCTCACCATCCCCCCTCCCCCCCCCCCACACGCACTTTTTCTCCCCAATTGTACCTGGCCAACTATCCCACTCTTCCGAGCTGTCCCGGTCTCTGCTCCACCCCCTCTGCCGCTCCGGGGCACGTGGAGCTGTGTACTATATGTATTTGTTTGTTTTGCACTCGTGTCCTTTATGTTTACTGGTGTTGTATGTGGTGTACTGCTCCAGCCATGCCATGGGTACCGAAGTAATCCCACCGGCCCAGCCGTGTGGTAACAAAGGAAACTCGAACTTGCGCAGTAAAGGGAGACAGTTTTCTGAACTCGTTTCAGTGAAGTGAACGACGGATGTCTCTGCCTGCGTGGTCTTCATGTCCACGTTACTGGGAATCATTTGTCAACGTATCCTGCCGTGTAAACGTCTCATGAAAGCACCAGTAGTCCTCCACCACATATCCCAATATCCATGTGGAGGTCGTAGGTCAAAAAATATTGTGGTGATTAATTTTGTCCATACGCCCGGTCCTGCTACCTGCCTTACTGCTTTCAAATGTGTCCGTCTGTTAATACACGACTGTAATCTGATCGGTTTAATGTGTATTTTCTGTCAGTGCAGCCCTCTCTCTCTCTGTCTGTCTCTGTCTCTCTGTGTGTGTCTCTCTGTGTGTCTCTGTGTGTCTCTCTCTCTGTGTGTCTCTGTCTCTGTCTCTCTGTGTGTCTATCTCTGTGTCTGTGTCTGTCTCTCTGTGTGTCTCTCTCTCTGTCTGTCTCTGTCTCTGTCTCTCTGTGTGTCTATCTCTCTCTCTGTCTCTCTGTGTGTCTCTCTCTCTGTCTCTCTGTGTGTGTGTCTCTCTCTGTCTCTCTGTGTGTGTCTCTCTCTGTCTGTCTCTGTCTGTCTCTGTCTCTGTCTCTGTTTCTCTGTGTGTCTCTCTCTCTGTCTCTCTGTGTGTCTCTCTCTCTGTCTCTCTGTGTCCGTCTCTCTCTCTGTCTCTCTGTGTGTGTCTCTCTCTGTCTCTCTGTGTGTCTCTCTCTCTGTCTCTCTGTGTCTGTCTCTCTCTCTGTCTCTCTCTGTGTGTCTCTCTCTCTGTCTCTCTGTCTGTCTCTGTCTCTGTTTCTCTGTGTGTCTCTCTCTCTGTCTCTCTGTGTCTGTCTCTCTCTCTGTCTCTCTGTGTGTGTCTCTCTCTGTGTGTCTCTCTCTCTGTCTCTCTGTGTCTGTCTCTCTCTCTGTCTCTGTGTGTGTGTCTCTCTCTGTCTCTGTGTGTGTGTCTCTGTCTCTCTGTGTCTGTCTCTGTGTCTGTTTCTCTGTGTGTCTCTCTCTCTGTCTCTCTGTGTCTGTCTCTCTCTGTGTGTCTCTCTCTCTGTCTCTCTGTGTCTGTCTCTCTCTCTGTCTCTCTGTCTGTCTCTCTGTCTGTCTCTCTCTCTGTCTCTCTCTGTGTGTCTCTCTCTCTGTCTCTCTCTCTGTCTCTCTGTCTGTCTCTGTCTCTCTGTGTGTCTCTCTCTGTGTGTCTCTGTCTCTGTCTCTGTGTGTCTCTCTCTCTGTCTGTCTCTGTCTCTGTCTCTCTGTGTGTGTCTCTCTCTCTGTCTGTCTCTGTCTCTCTGTCTCTCTGTCTGTCTCTCTCTCTCTGTCTGTCTCTGTCTCTATGCCGGTTAAATAAATGTGATGTCCTGTATATTTCAGGGTAAACGGAGACACAGGCGACCCCGGTGGTCTAACCCGCGGCCCAAGAGGCGCAAACTGAACGAGGGAGGAGAGGAGGAGGGCAGAGCGCCGGAGGGGGGAGGGGAGGAGGGCAGTGATGTGGGGAGTGAGTGTGGAGATTCCAGCCAGTCAGAGGAGGTTCCCAACGAGGATGCCTGCACTCACTGTGGCCTCCCCAACCACCCCGAACTGGTAAGAGACGACTGTGTGTGTGTGTGTGTGTGTGTGTGTGTGTGTGTGTGTGTGTGTGTGTGTGAGGAAGAGTAACTATGTTAGTGCGTGTGACCTGCAATGTGTAGTACTTAAACTCAGCCCGATTAAAAGGGAAAGAAAACCCAATATTACCTGTAATGCAGTATTTCTAGGATTGGGGTCCACATACAAGATGGCGTCCCACTCACACTGGAATTCCTTTTGTTTGCCAAGTAAGTCGTGACTCGCCATGTTTACCCTGCTGGGTATCTCGTCGTTGTGAGTACGCCAGTTCAGATCGGTAGTCACCAAGTGAGGGGCGGCACGGCGGCGCAGTGGTTAGCGCGGTCGCCTCACAGCAAGAAGGTCCTGGGTTCGGGCCCCGGGGTAGTCCAACCTTGGTGGGTCGTCCCGGGTCGTCCTCTGTGTGGAGTTTGCATGTTCTCCCCGTGTCTGCGTGGGTTTCCTCCGGGGGCTCCGGTCTCCTCCCACAGTCCAAAGACATGTAGGTCAGGTGAATAGGCCGTACTAAATCGTCCACCCTCAGATGCCCCACTACGCACCACCCGCCTCCAACTAAACAAAACCCCATTCAGATCTGCTTACTCTGTAGCAGTGTAGTGTCGCAGGGTGAAAGCATGTATTGTACCATGCATGAAGACATAATTCATCAGTTTGAATAATTATTAACTTGTCTGATTTCTCTTTGTGTGTGTGTGCGTGCACAGATCCTATTGTGTGACTCTTGTGACAGTGGATACCACACTGCCTGTCTGCGACCGCCGCTCATGCTGATTCCTGATGGGGAGTGGTTCTGCCCACCATGCCAGCATGTAAGATGAGTGTGTGTGTGATGGATAGATTTCAGAATCAGAAATCAGAATCAGAAACACTTTTTTTGTCGTTTCATTTCATGCACCTTGCACACATGAAATGAAACAAAACATGGTTTCCCACAGCAGTGCAACACAAAGACAAACGCACACATCCAAAAACTACAAGAGCTACAAGCACACATAGTATATCCAAACTAACACATATATCTAAACTAAACAAAAAAATCACTATCCAGGAGAACGAACGCCAGCCAGGATGACTGTCGGAACTGCCGGTCTGCATAGGCTAGCAGTTAGCTTAGCCTGCCCCACTTCTGCATCCTGTCAGACCGCCCTCAGTGTTATCAGAACTGCCGGTCTGCATAGGCTAGCAGTTAGCTTAGCCTGCCCCGCTTCTGCGTCCTGTCAGACCTCCCTCGGTGTTTCCTCTTCGGGCATAGCCCCAGGCAGGGCTGTGGTCCTTGGGCCCGCAATGTGCAGCAGACCAGGCTCCCCCAGGTGATCCAACACCAGCTCTCCCAGCCAGACACCTTCGACACACCTCCCCGCACTCCACACGACGACACTAAAAACACAGCTGAGGCTAGGCGAGACCACCGCCAGACCGCCCTCAGTGTTATCAGAACTGCCGGTCTGCATGGGCTAGCAGTTAGCTTAGCCTGCCCCACTTCCGTGTCCTGTCAGACCTCCCTCGGTGTTTCCTCTTTGGGCATAGCCCCAGGCAGGGCTGTGGTCCTTGGGCCCACAATGTGCAGCAGACCAAGCTCCCCCAGGTGATCCAACACCAGCTCTCCCAGCCAGACACCTTCGGCACACCTCCCCGCACTCCACACGATGACACTAGAAACACAGTTGAGGCTAGGCGAGACCACCGCCAGACCGCCCTCAGTGTTATTAGAACTGCCGGTCTGCATGGGCTAGCAGTTAGCTTAGCCTGTGTGCTTCTGCATCCTGTCAGACCACCCTCAGTGTTACCTCCTCGGGCACAGCTCCAGGCAGGGCCGTGGTCCCTGGGCCCACAAGATGCACCAGACCAAGCTCTCCCAGCCATCAAACGAGGACACAAACTTAGACGCAGATGTGGACAAAGACACTGCATGGACGGTACTGGGTGAGACCGCCGCAAACGTGAAGTCGCGCCTCCATCTTCCCACACCGGTACTGGGTTTGGCCACTGTAAACGTGAATTCGTGCCGCCATCTTCCCACACCAGCCTGAACTGATTCTGATTCTGATTCAACTTTACTACACTCATGCATCAGATTGAGTCAATCTCAGAAGTAAATGTGAAGAGTGGTTTTTCTTGTTCCTGGTTCTGCAGTCACATGTCTGTCAATCCTCCAATGCTCTCTTACCTGTTCCTGTGTTCCTCCCCTACTGGCTCCCATTCCTACTTACTTAAAACTATTACAACAGGAAACTTGAAAAGTACTAATGGTGAGAGGATATTCCCTGTCAGAAGTAAGCCGGCATATTTTAGGAATCAGCGTTTTGTTAATTGTATTAAAAACACCGAAACGGCTTCCTTAAAAAGATGCTGAGAAGTTTTCAGATGTGTTTGGCTTGGTTTTGTTTGGTTTTTCATTTCTTCCCTCTTGTGTCCTTCCTGCTCCTTTCAGAAGCTGCTGTGTGAGAGACTGGAGGAGCAGCTTCAGAACTTGGACAGCGCTCTGAAGAAGAGGGAGAGAGCTGAGAGAAGGTACCGTGCTCTCTCTCTCTCTCGCTTACTGTCTCTCTCTCTCTCCCTCTCTCTCTCTCTTGCTGTGTGTGTCTCTCTCTCCCTCTCGCTTGCTGTCTCTCCCCCTCTCCCCCCTCTCTCTTGCTATCTCGCTGTCCCTCTCCCTCTCTCAAATTCAAATGTGCTTTTATTAGCATGACAAATATACATTTGTATTGCAAAGCATTTTCACATAAAGGACAATAAGAGTGCACAAATACACAACATATATACATCAACATATGCAATAAAACAACTTACACAGGGTCATGACAACAAGATCCTGTGTGAGTGGATGTGTGTGAATTTGTCAGTCTCTGCATGTGTGTGTGTGCATGTGAGAGTGTGTTCACATAAAGGACAAGAACAGTATACAATACAGAACACGTATACGTCAACAGATGCAATAAAAATCTTTTTGCCATCGTCTGTGTGGCCCTGTGAGTGTGTGTGTGTGTGTGTGTGTGTGTACACGTTTAGCTATCCTTGTGCGGACCTTTCAGTGGTCCGCACAAGGAAAAGGGTCTATTTTAGGGTTAGGGGTTGGTTTTAGGATTACGGTTAGAATTAGGGTTAGGTTAAGGGTTAGGGTTATGCATGTAGTTTGCATGGGTAACGTTAGGGTTAAGGGCTATGAAATGAATGTAGTCAGTGAGGGGTCCACACAAGGATAGTGAAACACGACTGTGTGTGTGTGTGCATGTCCAAGTGTTGTCCGGGTCCTCCCCGTTCGGAAGGAGTACGGGGTATCACACACTGTCCCTCAGACGCTGGCAGGCTAGAACATACTGTGCAGCCACAGTACAGCTGTCTCTGTGTTCACCTAGTATGTAGGGCAATTTTCTGGGGTTTGGCAGGGCCGTGAATTTGGGGTGTCTCTTCTCAAATTTCTGAAAGTAGTAATCGCGGATTTCCCGGAATGTCTTGCATTCAGCTAAAAAGTGCAGCTCTGTCTCGACAACATTGTCTTCACCCTGTTGACAGAAACGTTTGTCTTTTGGCATCCGGGTCTTTTTATGTCTGCCTGTTTCTATGCTAGGCGATGCTCACTGAGTCTGTATTTCGTCAGTATGTTTCTCAAATTTGTTTCTGAGGTAACCTGCTAATGTGTACTCTCTGTCTAGGGCCAAATAGCATTGCATCTTGCTTTGGGATTTTGTTTTAGATTGCCAATATTCATAATAATTGTCTTTTAGGTTTAAGGGAATTTGTTGAAGCCAAATATGTTGTGTAGTTTGGACCTGGTCTTGTGCCTCTAAAGTGTTCGTATGTGTTAGTGGAACACGATGGCTGAAGACCAGGTTGGTAGGAGAGTTCTTATCTTTGCTCAACTCTTGGTATTGCAAGGCTTTATAATGGAAAGAGTGTGGGTCGCTGAATGTTAGATGTTTCCAGAATTTGATTGCTCTTTTTTGAATTTTAATCAGAAGAGGATATTGGCGTAGTTCTGCCCTGCATGCATTTTTTGTGGTGTGCCGATGGACTTTAAGAATGTTTTTACAGAATTCAACATGCAGGGTCTCAGTTGGATGTTTTTCCCATTTATCTAGTTCTTGACTTGCAAGTGGACCCCACACTTCACTGCCATAAAGGACAATTGGTTCTATGACTGATTCAAATATTTTTAACCAGATTCTAATTGGAATTTCAAAAGGGTTTTGTCTTTTTATGGCAAGTAGAGCCCTGCGTGCCTTGTCTCTTAGTTCATTCACTGCCATGTTGAAAGTTCCTCTGGAATTGATTCTAAGGCCTAGGTAGGTGTAATTAAATGTATGGTCAATTTCATTTGGTCCTAATCTAAATATGTGCTGTCTTCGCTGATATCTGGATCTTTTCTGAATTATCATTATTTTAGTTTTATTCATGTTAACTGTCAGGGCCCAGGTCTGACAAAACTTTTGAAGAAGGTCTAATTGAGTCTGGAGTCCTTCCTCCAATGGTGAAAGAAGGACCAGGTCATCTGCATAGAGCAGGAATTTGACCTCACTGTCTTGCAGAGTGAGTCCAGTTGCTGGTGAGTTTTCCAGCATAGTTGCCAACTCATTGATATACAAGTTAAACAGAGTTGGGCTTAAAGGGCAGCCCTGTCTCACTCCGCACTCCTGAGGGGTATAGTGAGTTCTTTCGGATCCTATTTTGATTCCACACTTAGCTCCCGAGTACATTGATTTTATAATATCATATGGTTTCCCCCCTGCATCGCTTTCCATTAATTTGTAGAACAATCCGTATTGCCAAATAGAATCAAATGCTTTTTTGAAGTCGATAAAACAAGTGAATAATTTGTTTTTATTTTGAGTATGTTTTTCAATTAAGGTGTGTAGGGTGTAAATATGATCAGTAGTGCGGTAATTTGGTAAGAATCCAATCTGGCTTTTACTCAAGATATTGTGTTTCATAAGGAAGTTTATTAGCCGGGAGTTGATGATACTTACAGAATACCTTCCCCAGGTTACTGTTCACACAGATGCCTCGGTAGTTGTTGGGGTCAAATTTATCTCCACTTTTGAAAATTGGTGCGATTAATCCGTGATTCCAGATATCAGGGGAATAACCCACACTCAGAACTAGGTTGAATAACTTAAGTGTAGCACATTGAGACTTTTCATTCATAGATGTTAGCATTTCATTTAGAATGCCATCTTGCCACATGCTTTTTTGGGCTTCAGCTTGCCAATTTGGTCTAAAAGTTCCTGCTCAGTGATGGGGGAGTCGAGTGGCTTTTGATATTCCTTGATTGACAGTTCTAATTTTTCTAGTTTGCGTATTATGTTACATTGGTCCGTGTTTTGATCTGATTGGACTTTGTTAAATTGAGTTTGGAAATGGTTTGTCCAGATATCTTCATCTTGTATCACTAATTCTTCATGATTTGTTTTTTTGAAGCGATTCCAATTGTCCCAAAATGTATTGGTGTTTAATGACCCCTCAATCACTGTCAGTTGCTTACAGGTGTACTGAGCTTTCTTAGTTCTGAGTGTGCGTTTATGTAGTCTTAGTGTCTTACAATAAAGAAGTCTAATTGATGTATTATTTGGATCTTTGTGTTTCTGATTTGATAACTTGCAAAGTTCTTTCCTTATTGATTGACATTCTGCATCAAACCAGGTATCTTCTTTCTTAAATTTTGGTTTTGAGCTTGATCTTTTTAATCCTGCTTTTTCTGCTGTTTTTTCAAATATGTTGTTAACTTTTTCCATGGCCTGATTGTCACATTCTTTACTGAGGATATAAGGGGTATCTAGGAAGACATCTAAAAGGTTTTGGATTTCATGATCGTCAATGGCTTTCTTGAATTCCTCTGTACTGTTTTCCCCCCATCTGTATGATTTCTTTATGTGGAGCAGCTTACTGGGCTGTGATTTGATAGTGTTGATTTCTGTCTTTTTGATGAACACAGTGATTTGGCTGTGATCAGAAAGGGGGGTTAGTGGTTTGACAGTGAATGCTCTATTGACAAGGGGTCTATATCGGTTATTACGTAATCTACTGTGCTATTTCCAAGAGGTGAGCAAAATGTGTCTTCCAAGAGAATGTGTGTCTTCTCTCTCTCTCTCTTGCTGTCTCTCTCTCTCTCTCTTGCTGTCTCCCTCTCTCTCGCTTGTTGTCTCTCCCCCCTCTCTTGCTGTCTCCCTCTCCCTCTCTCTCTTGCTCCCTCGCCTTCTCTCCCCCCTCTCTCTCTTGCTGTCTCTCTCTCCCTCTCTCCCTCTCTCTCTCTTGCTGTCTCTCTCTCACTCCCTCACCTTCTCTCTCCCTCTCCCTCTCTCTCTGTCTCTCTCTCTCTCTCTCTCTCTCTCTCTCTCTCTCTCTCACACACACACTCAGTGGGATCATTAATCTCACTGTTGTTCACATTAAAATGAAAGCAAAACATAGTGAAGCGTTTTCAACCTGCTGCCTCTGTCTACACATCAACACACATCTTCACACGCGACACAAACACAGTATACCACACACACACACACACACACACACACACACACACACACACACACACACACACATTATGATTGAGCTGGTCATTCTGTATTGTTGATTTTTTTTTTGGTTGCTGTTCCTCCTGTCTCCTCAGGAGGGAGCGTCTGGTGTACGTGGGCATCAGCGTGGAGAACATCATCCCTGTAAGTGAACCAGCGGTGTGCTCCTGCCCCCCTCTGGCACGATGTTGTGATGATCTCTGACAATACAGCTGGTCAGCCTTGTGATAATCTGCTGTCCAGGTCGTTGACTTGCCGTTTGAATTTGCTCATACGGGGTATCTTCAACAAAACATCTTGTCATCTGGGTACTTTGGTCTGTTGACATGTCCACCCATCTTATTTGCAACTGTGTAAGGGTTATGGGGCGATAAATGTCTAACTACCACCAGTAGATGGTGTATATGTACAGGTAGATTCTGCTGTGTGATGTTCATGTTTAGGACTCTATTGAAATTAATCCTCGTGATTTTTATTAATGTTGTTTATGCTGATCGTAGTGTTAGTATAGTCATAGTATTATAGGGCTGGGGCGATGGTATAGTATTTAGCACTATTTCCTCACAGCAACAGGGTCCTAGCTTTGATGTCAGCCCTTCTGAGTCGGGTAAACCTACTCGTGTTATTCCCAGTACGTGTTCTGCTGGTTACCTTCCGCAGTCCACAGCATGCATGTGAGGTAACTTGGATACCATACAATGCCCATAGGTATGAATGGTGCAGTGTTTCCCCCACCATAGTGATTCGTGGGTGGCTGGCCCACCTGATGTTAGCAGCCCCCCAGTAGTAAACCTGGTACTGATCCACTTACTAACATGTCGGTGGTTACAGTAGAGGTCATCAGGCTATGCTGTCATGATTGTACCGGTCCATACCTCAGGCAGCATCATCAACTAAACTCACCCGAACCTAGGGTCGTCCAGATGGCGTAGCGGTCCATTCTGTTGACTGCCAACACGGGGATCGCCAGTTCGAATCCCCGTGTTACCTCCAGCTTGGTCGGGCGTCCCTACAGACACAATTGGCCGTGTCTGCGGGTGGGAAGCCGGATGTGGGTATGCGTCCTGGTTGCTGCACTAGCGCCTCCTCTGGTCAGTCGGGGCACCTGTTCAGGGGGGAATAGCGTGATCCTCCCATGCACTACGCCCCCCTGGTGAAACTCCTCACTGTCAGGTGAAAAGAAGCAGCTGGCGACTCCACATGTATCGGAGGAAGTATGCGGTAGTCTGCCGCCCTCTCCGGATCGGCGGAGGGGGTGGAGCAGCAACCAGGATGACTCGGAAGAAGGGGGTAATTGGACAGGTACAATTAGGGAGAAAAAAAGGGGGGGGGCTAAAAAATAATTTTTTTTTTTAAATCACCCAAACCAGCCTTGAGAGGGATGTACTGAGGAAGACTGCTGTGACTGTTTCACAGGGTTGATACAGGGAAAACATGGTACATTTGAAAACACAGTTTCCAGGCCCTGGAAAAGTTGTGGAAAATCAGGATTTTGTAAAAGTTTTGGGGAGGTCCTGGGAATCTGACTGAAATAGCATCAGCTCTGTTAAAGACTGATTGACCAATGAAAAATAAATGTTGGCGTGAGGCTTTAAAATGTTTTTGCTGTGTGTTCACGCCACAGCTTGTCTCAGTATGCTAACATGTGCCTCCACTAGCTAGCTTTCATATCAGTTTGCTAGCTAGCTAATCAGCAGTATACAAGGCAGTTTCAACAGTTGCTGTCTTCAAATAGACAAGTACAAAATATGATTTGTGTAAGTTGCTGGTTCATATACAACATTTGAAATCTAGACTGACTTTCACATCATATGTCGTGTTAAAACAGACCTTTTCAGGGGCGACTCTGATAAATAGTTCCTTTTCGACATGGAAATAAGCCAACGCGTGTGAAGAAGTGGTGGAAAAATCAATGGAAGTCATTGAAAAGTCAATGGTGAAAAAGTTCATGAACTCTGGTTACAGGAGGGAGATGATGAGGAAGAAGAGGAGAAATCGGAGAAGAAAAAGGATTCCAAAAAGAGCAAGAACCTGGGCAGGCGATCCACTAGAACCAGGAAGTGCATTAGCTACAGGTGGGTGTGGCCTATCGGACAAGAGAATGGGGAGGGGACTGGGATGAGTGACAGATACAATCTGGACTGTTCAGTAGGTTTGTGGCGATGGCGTATGGTTACTTTTGAAAAGGATTGTGGAGATTCACAGTTGAAGTTAAAATATCCCAGTGAGGGGCATCCGGGTGGCATGGTGGTCTAGTCTGTTGTCTACCAACATGGGGATCGCCAGTTCGAATCCCCTTGTTACCTCCGGCTTGGTCAGATGTCCCTACAGACACAACCGGCCGCGGCTGCGGGTGAGAAGCCGGATGTCGGTATGTGTCCTGGTCGCTGCACTAGCGCCTCCTCTGGTCAGTAACTGGGGGGAATAGCGTGATCCTCCCACACGCTATGTCCCCCTGGTGAAACTCCTTACTGTCAGGTGAAAAGAAGCGGCTGGTGACTCCACATGTATCGGAGGAGGCATGTGGTAGTCTGCAGCCCTCCCCGGATTGGCAGAGGGGGTGAAGCAGTGACCAGGATGGCTCAGAAGACTGGGGTAATTGGCCAAGTAGAATTGGGGAGAAAGGGGAGTCGCACCAGCAGAAAGTAGCATCTTCCTTGTCTTACTTTGGGGGGGAAAAAAGAAGAAAAAAGACGGGAGCAATACTCTCTTACCAACTAAGAACTTCAGTTAAGATGTTGTTAAGTGGTCAGGTTTCTCATTCCAGTCATCTCTTCATGAGTGGATTTTACCAGGTAGTTCAACTCTCTCCGACTAAAGGCGTGTGAATTCATGCCGGGTTTCCACTTGCCTTGGAAAACCAGGAAATTTACAGAGTAGTTTTTCCAGTCACGGAAAACACCTGGAAAAGGATAAAATGGAACAATTATCTTGGAAATATGATTGGGGTCACGGGGAATTGTCAAGTTTGGTTATAAAACCTATTTTTTACCCGCTGAGATTGCATATTTTTAACATTTTTAGGTGAGGTTATGTATTTTCCCTGTGGAGATGTCCCAACTTTACTGACATTTTTGGCGGTATGTTCAGTAACGCAGTCCATGTAGAGACCGCTGATACTGAACAATATGACCTTCTTTTAGGAGCGGCTGTCATCTCTGTACAAGCAAAAGCGGTGGAAAATGTTCTTGAAAAGTCCTGGAAAAGGATTTCTTCTAAAAAACTGTTGGAACCAAACTTGTAATGAAATCTATTGGTTTGGTGTTCACTTATGACTGTACATACTACTACTGCTACTACTACTACTACTACTACTACTACTACTACTTTCGGCTGCTCCCGTTAGGGGTTGCCACAGCGGATCATCCATTTCCATCTCTTCCTGTCCTCTGCATCTTCCTCTGTCACACCAGCCACCTGCATGTCCTCCCTCACCACATCCATAAACCTCCTCTTTGGCCTTCCTCTTCTCCTCTTCCCTGGCAGCTCCATATTCAGCATCCTTCTCCCAATATACCCAGCATCTCTCCTCCACACATGTCCAAACCATCTCAATCTTGTCTCTCTGGCTTTGTCTCCAAACCATCCAACCTGAGCTGTCCCTCTAATATACTCCTTCCTAATCCTGTCCTCCTTCATCACTCCCAATGAAAATCTTATCATCTTCAACTCTGCCACCTCCAGCTCCACCTCCTGTCTTCTCATCAGTGCCACTGTCTCCAAACCATACAACATAGCTGGTCTCACAACCAGAATATTTGATGAAGACATTACATGGTTTTGGGGAAACATCTGATGATGGACCTGTTTTGAGGGAAGTGCAGGTTGTGATAGAATACTGAGGCGGTTGTGAAAATGTGCTGCGTGGAAATCATTTTCATTTGTGATATATTGTTAACAAAGGGGAACTGGTTTGGCAGAAATTAAATAAAGAACTCTACAGTTTTAGGGGGGTCGTCCGGGTAGCGTGGTGGTGTATTCCGTTGCCTACCAACACAGGGATCGCCGGTTCGAATCCCCGTGTTACCACCGGCTTGGTCGGGCGGGCCTACAGACACAACCGGCCGTGTCTGTGGGTGGGAAGCCGCATGTGGGTATGTGTCCTGGTCGCTGCACTAGCGCCTCCTCTGGTCGGTCATGGCACCTGTTCAGGGGGGAGGGGGAACTGGGGGGAATAGCGTGATCCTCCCACGCGCCAAGCCCCCCTGGTGAAACTCCTCACTGTCGGGTGAAAAGCGGCTGGTGACTCCACATGTATCGGAGGAGACGTGGTAGTCTGCAGCCCTCCCCGAATCGGCAGAGGGGGTGGAGCAGCGACTGGGACGGCCCAGAAGAGTGGGGCAATTGGCCAAGTACAGTTGGACGAAAAAGGGGGGAAAATCCCAAAAAAAAAAAAAAACCCAACTCTACAGTTTTGACATGGCAGAAATTGTTGTGTTTCGCAGGTTTGATGACTTTGATGATGCCATCGATGAAGCCATAGAAGAAGACATTGGGGAGCTCTATGGAGGAGGTGAGAAGAATAGATGAAAGAGAGATTGAAAACCCAAACGAGCATGTGCTCGATAGACTGGGTTTATTTTTATCCGCCGAGACAAAACTCACGACTTTGTCGCATGGCGAGGAAAGTGTGGTTAGTGTTAAGCTGTGGTTGTCGATGTAGGTGCGGGTCGGGGGAAAGACATGTCCACCATCCTATCAGAGGAGGGTAAGGAGCAGCAGCGGCCAATCAGAAGCCCGGCCTGTTCCACCCTTAACAGGAAGAGGCGGAGACTAAATGACCTGGAGAGTGACAGCACAGACGCAGAGAGCGAAGAGGAGTTCATGCTTAGCAACAGGTACCACACACAGACCCACACTTCTGAAGGGCATGTTGAGGATGTCTGGAGGAAACTTCTCAGCCGGTGGTAAAAAATGTTGACTTGAAAGATGAACTGCGGAAATGTTTTGCCAGTAGTAGCGCTACTGCGCAAATTGGGCCCCTGTGCATAACGAAAACACAAACGTCACAGGACTTTGAAGCGCAGCCCTTCTAAAACACCCAGTTTCCCCTCATCTCACAAGGTTGTTGAGTCAGGAGTCTGACGGTGTAGGAAATGGCGGATCCGAAGTAAGTTGGTCGCGGTCGACGTGCCGCTCTCTGTTGCTTTTCAAAAATGAAATCCGATCACAACCAGTGCAGACAAGGAGAACACATCGAAACACCAGGTGTAAGTGCAAGGGATGTGACTGAATCATGTATCATTCAGATAGAAGTCACATGACACCAGGAGTAAATTCTGTCTCTCTGCCCGTCTCTTTCCCTCTCAGTCTTTACCCGACTCGCCGTCTCTCGCTCTCTCTGTACGTTGAGCTGTGGTTTACATCTGTCTTCTGTCTCATCAGCTCAGAGGAAGAGGAGTTTGGCCTGTCAGGGGGAGAAGGTAACGCCGATGACGAGGACGTGGGCAGCGACATGGGCAGCTTGGCCAGCAGAGGGCGCTCCAGACGGGCCCCGCGGCACGTGCTGAAACACAGACTCTCCAGGACCCAGTGCAGGGCGGGGAAACGCCTGAGACGGCGAAGAAGACCGTCGTCTGAGGAAGAGGAGGACGAGAGTGAGGAAGAGTTGGGTCAGTTGAAAAAAGGGGTCGTCTTTTTGCAGCCTTACAGTCGATACAAGAAGTTCTGAAGTTCTAGATCAGACTGAAAAGAAGCAAAAACAAGCAATCGGATGGTTAAAAAAATATATATCAGAGACAGTAATTCTAAAATTCTCTCCCCCTAGACTCGGAGCAGTCCAGCGACATGGCTGACAGCGAGGGGGACAGGAAGAGGCGGGGCCTAAGGCGGGGCCAGCGCCAGCAGGTCAACTATTGCGAGACATCCGATTCCTCTGACAACTCGCAGGCCTCCACCAATCAGAAGAAGGTTAAGTCCGCCAGCAGACAACGCAAGCAGCTCCTCTCCAGCGACTACAGCGATGGTCAGTTCAGCAGGGCCGGCTAACAAGTCAAGATTATCCTCTGTTGTAAAAATGAAAACAAATATGATGGGTGGGAACGGTCCACCCTGTCCATCACAGTAACAGATCATTCTCAATTATAACACAACCCCTGTTTGAATGCCTAGCTCCAGGGCATCTTGGCAGTTGCCGTCGAATAAAAGAAAGTTCTCCGGGTGTTGTCAGCCAGCTTTTGAACGAGTGACCTCCTCGTTTCATTGCCCAGACTTATGTTAAACGCTGCTCCTATACAACAGGACGGGTTAAATGCAGAAAACAAATTTCAGTGTAACTGTAAAACTGTACAGTGACAAAATAAAGTGGCTTTCTTCTCTTCTCCTTCCGTTTTTCCCCTATCTGTCCAGCTTCAGCCTCTTCCAGAGACTCAGAGGATGAGGATGATGATTATGAAGAAGAGGAGGAAGAACAACGGCGAGGGAGACCGAAGAGGCGGTTGAGAGAGGGGGATGACTTCAGGAGCAGGAGGAGGAGACTGAAGAGGAAACGACGAGAGGATGACGATTATGAAGAGGAGGAGGAAGATGAACGGGCGAGAAAGAGACGGCTGAAACGGAGACAAGCGGAGGAGGAGGAGGTAGAGCATGAGAAGAGAAGGAGATGGTTGAAGAGAAAGGAGAGGGAGGAGGAAAAGGACCTGGAGAAGATGGGGCGGGGGAGGCGGAGAGAGTTGCTGTCCCAGCAGAGGCGACGGAGACTCGCTCAGATGCTGAAGAAACGACGGCCCTCCACCGACGGGGAGGAAGATGAAGATGAGGAGTCTCAGGAGTCTGAAACGTCATCGTCCGAGGAGGACCGGCCGATCCGCAAGAGACTCAACCGCATCGACTCCGATGACGACGACAACGAAGAGGAAGAGGAGGACGGAGAGCAAGAGACGATGACCAAAAAGTCGTCCTCTGTAGAGGGGAAGTCTCACCGTGATGACGACGACGATGATGATGATGATGCTCAGGAAAAGGGGAGGGGCTGCAGCCCGTCCCCAACAAACGGACACAGGACCTCCAGAGGCCCAGCGAAGCCTGGGGCTGGGAGTCCAGCTGCACCCACGGACAGTGCAGCCTCGGGCGGGCGCGGAGGCCACAACGGCCCCTTACCTTCAGCGGACGCAGAGAACGAGCGGGGCCAGGCGGACTTGTTAGACTCTGCCCAGGACCGTCTGCAGTCGTGATGGCTGTGTTTGTGTAACTAAATCTGGCGATTATTTTTTCTTTCTTTCTTTCTTTTAATTTTCTTGCCTTTCACCAAGGACCATCTTTAAAAAAAAAACGGATCACTCTCTCTGTCTCTCTCTCTCTCTCTCTCGCTCTTCATTGTTACTGTTGTAATGTGGTTGAGTGCTATCCACCGAGACATGGGTCACAACAGAATCTACCTATAACCCGCCTGATATCTCCCCTGGCAGAGAGTAACCGCCAGCCAGCCGGACCAAAGGCAGCACTTCCTGTCCTGACGGACACACACACACACAAACACACACACACACACATGCAGCCCAGAATGGGCTACACACTGTTGGGCAGATGGATGCGCTCATAAACAGAAACATTTTTTGGATGAGCCTTGGTCCTGAGATGGGGCTTATAATTCACCTAATTTTGGACCGTCAGCTCCAGAAGCAGTGGTCCGATCATAGCATACCTCTTTTTTTAAAGCACTTCATTGTTCTCATGGCACTTACCAACCCCAAACCAAGTTCACCGAGTGGTCCGCCGTCAAACCGATCACCCAACTGCTGACGCCAACATGACTCTATCTATCTATCTATCTATCTATCTATCTATCTATCTATCTATCTATCTATCTATCTATCTATCTATCTATCTATCTATCTAGTCAAGTAAATTTCATTTGTATAGCCCAATATCACAATATTGAGCTATAATATCTATCTATCTGTTGCTGACTTGGGTCTTCGACTGTGTCGAGTACGAACATTTTCTTCCTCCCCTGAGGATCCTTTATGGCCGATTGCTTACAGGCTCAACGTGTAAGTAAATACAAATTAGTGCCCGGTGATACCTGGAGAATATCAAGTCTGGCCGACGGACAGATAAACACATATTTGGTATTTTCCGGGGCAGGTAGAGGGTCCAGCGGGCCCCTCCCCAGGTGATCTGTAACGGACGTCTGTTTTTCCGAGATACGGCGGAGACCTGTGACAGCTGAGTCAGCAGAGGTGTTCGGTTTGGCCAGCGGCCGCTCGGCCTTCCCATGTCTTCACAGAGCCTTGTGTTGTCCGCTGTACATACTTTGCCTGTACGCTTTTCTTTTTTTTTTTTTTCTTTCTTGTAAGATAGTAGATGTTCTGTTCTCTCTTAGTCCTCTTGTAAAATATAGTGTTATATTTTCTATATATGAAGGAGGAGGAGGAGGATAGATGCTGCTGCGAGCAACGGATCGGATTGACGGGGTTTCAGACGTGCATTCATCGGCGGTTAAGTTGTCCGTTTTTGTTTGTTTGAGAATCTCCGGCCTTCTCTCGGGCCTACGGTCACACATGGGCGAATGCGGGCGAGCGGACGCCGCCTGCCGAGGCGGAATTCGTACCCTTGTCGTGCCGAGTGTGGGACGGTGCAGGATGCGGCGCACACAGACATCAGCTTGCTGGCTCGTAGTCCGTCGGAGTGGTTGTGGTTGTGGGTCCACACGCGAGCGGTTGTTGGTTCTGCGACGGGACAATGTGCACTGAAGTCCGGAGAAAGACAAATGTTGTCACTTAGTGGTCTCACTTTGTACATGTTATCGTAGTTTGGTGGACAAGCACGGAGGAAGAACATCAGTGTACAAGTTACACCGATCAACCAATACATTATAACGAGGTTGAGGCCGGTGGCGCGTGTCAAAGTGGCGTCCACATGGATGCCAGGACCCCAGGTTTCCCAGCAGAACATTGCCCAGAGCGTCACACTGCCCCCACCGGCCTGCCTTCTTCCCACACTGCATCCTGGTGCCACCTCGGCCCCAAGTTGTAGGAGCTTTGGTGGTGGACAGGGGTCTTCATGGTCTCTCTGAGTGGTCTGCAGCCACACAGCCAGCATCCACTTTTCCACCTGTGGGGTCGGACCAGACGGGCTAGCCTTCGCTCCCCACGCACATCAGTGACACTTGGGCGTCCATGACCCTGTCCCCGGTTCACCGGTTGTCCTTCCTTGGACCACCTTTGGTAGGTACTGACCACTGCTTACCAGGAACACCCCTGTCGTTTTGGAGACGCCCTGACCCAGTCGTCCAGCCATCACAATTTGTCCCTTGGCCAAGTCGCTCAGATCCTTACGCCAGCGCTTCCCCCCCCCCCCCTAGTACCAGCGTAATGGCTTGGCTGATCGGTGTATATTTGTATACCACAAAATATGAATCGATATGAATAAATGTTCCATTTATTTACGTTCGATGCCCGTCTCCCGACTCGCTGCCAGCCGGGCAGCATCTCTCTCCCGTGGGGCAGTTTGTAGTTTTCAGGGGCGATGTCGTACAATAGACACAGCAACAATCAGTCTCCTCCACCCCCTGGCTCACTGAGAAAACTACAGCCAATCACAGCCAAGTGGTGGTTGGGGGGAGGGGTCAATCACACGCGCGTCTTCGCTTGCTGGTTAAGGCTGCGGATTCGCCGGTCGTCAACAGTTCACCGGAGTTGAACTCCACGCCAACAGGTGGCGCAAGTTTCTGGGGGGGGGTGAACGTTTCATTTAGCCCCTTCGCTCGCGCAGAACGGAAGGAACGCGAGGCGAGTCCTCGCCCCCGGGCATTCCGCCCATCTGTGACCGTACTGGAAAATTCGCGGAGCACGTTCGGTGTCGCGGGCGGGGGGCGGGGCGAGGGGAGGGGGGGGGCACAGTGTTACAGAAAAACATGAATACTGCTTATTTTCAGTCTTCAGTGTTTCTATCTAAAGGTTTTAACGTTTCACATCTCCTAGATTAGTCTTGTTTAGAGTTTTTCAGAAGGAATCCAGTAGTTTTGTTTTTTTTTTTGTTTTTTTTTGTGTGTGTGGGTGTGTGTGTGTGTGTGTGTGTTGGGTTGCAAAACGGATTCAGTTTCCAGCCAAGTAATCCCGAATCTCTGGTTTGTGGCTGGTCTGTTTGTCTACGCTCTTCTAAAAGAAAAAACAAAACAAAAACCTTTCCTCTGGTAAAATTGAAAAAGTGGCGGCTCCACGTGGTGGTGGGGGGGTTTAGTTAGCCACCTCAGAAAGACGTCAAAGTATTTTATCTTGTTTTGTGTGCCGTAGTGCTCGTTTCGACGCATTGTAACGACCACGGATGTGTACGCTCGCTAGCCCTTGGCTAACTGGTCGGGTCCTTTAGTCGACTGGTTAACGTGGTGCGGGGGATCCGGGTTCGCGTCCCGGCTGCGGCGGTTCCCGGCTGCCCCTCCCCAAAGTCGCTACAGTGTTGCCGGTACAAATTTCTGACCCCACTGGCGGAAAATATTGCTTGTTTCAAGAAAAGTGTGCTTATTTCTCGATTATATAACGTTTGTTTCAAAGGGGGAAATAAATCTTAAAAGTAGAAACTGGATTTGAGAATATTTTCTAGAGTAAATATTGTAAACTACTAATAAGACACGTTAGTCCCCAGCTAACGGGTCTGACCCTTTAGCCGAGCGGTTAGTGATGTCGCCTTGTGGTGCAGTACACCCAGTATCGAATCCCGCACCGGGCAAGAAAATAACCGGTTACATTGGTGGCAGCGGTGGGATCCGGAAGTGGGCAGATCCTCAGAAGTTTCTTCGGAGCGCGGGAAGAACAAAGCGCGAGGGCGCGCTTCCGGGGAGGGTGACGACTGTAAACTACTAATAAGACACGTTAGTCCCTAGTTAATGGGTCAGACCCTTTAGCCGAGTGGTTAGTGATGTCGCCTTGTGGTGCAGTACACCTCGTATCGAATCCCGCACCGGGCAACAAAATAACCGGTTACACTATCTTGAAGTAAGTCTTATAATCATGAAACTGTTGTGTACACACTGGGACAACTGCTGGGGGTTTTTGGGGGGGGTGCGGATGCGTTGCAAGAACGTGTCAGGTCAATTTTATTTGTGTAGCCCAATATCAAAAATTACAAATTTGCCTTAAGGGGCTTTACAGCAACACAACATCCTGTGTCGTGTTGCACAGTGTGCCAGAAACAAGGGGAGTTTCTTAAAACAAGCAACAATACCTGCCAGCAAGGTCAGAAAATTTTACTAGCGTTGTCTTAAAATAAGCATTACAAGACTTAAAACAAGATAAAATACCTTAGCTTGTCTTTTTTTTTTTTACTGTGTGGGGCCTATACAGATAAAACAGCTGGGTGAGACTAAAATGAGTTGTAATGATGTACAGTCAAGTCACTGTTTAGGTTTTAAGTCCATTTTTTCTGTACTTTCTGTTGTAATCGGAGCTGTTGATCAAATGAGTTTCATTCTGTTTTTCCTTGAAAATTCAGGTTCTCATTGTGTGACGGTCCTCAAATAAATTCGGTTCTCCTCGAATTTATCCCATACGGTGTTTGATGTAGATTATATTTAACATCATATTATGATGACGAGGAAGCAAACTAGAGATATAGGAAGACCCCAATCTCACTAATTTATCACTCGGTAATTACCACTCATCATAGATCAAATTACAAATGTTTGACTCGCCTATATCTGGGCAGTGAATGGCCTGTAATTAAAAGTGTCGCCACCAGGGGGTCGGGAGTAAAAAAAAATGTGTCAAGGGTAACTTTCATATAAAAGGAAATTGCTTCAAAAGAAATTCCACCAAAATTGACTTTCATCGGCTTGAAAAAATAAAGAAAATAACATCCTTAATGAAAATGTGGCCTAGTGATGCCCTTATGGGGGGATTTCCTGCACACAGACAACACACCCTCGCTCCATGTACCGCTCACCCAGTCTTCACAGAGAAATGACAGATTTTACAAACAGCGTGACTCAAAGCACAGAGGAGGTGAAGGAGGTGGTCTGAGATGAATGGATTCCACTTTCTTCGAAGTCCTCCACGATTAACTGGCTTAAGAAAACCACTGAAAAGTGTCACCATGATAATAATCAGTATCTTGCTAAAGTTACAGTGCTGAATTTCTTTGAGTCTGTTTACTCAGTGACGCCTATGGAGGTACTGGAAATTTATTGGTGGTTGGTTCCTCTAAATAACATAGCTCCGTTCCAGATGAATGAGAGTCAGCACGGCTGTTGTGTCAGAAACAAGCCAACAAACAAAATGGCTGAACCTGAGTTTTACTTATGGATGTTGTACTATCTGTTGGTAAAGGTCTTCTACCAGCTTGTTCTGTCATATCTTCTTGTTAGACACAACTTCACTTCTTCTTCAAACTCAACACTACCTGCCTTCTTCTTCCTCATTTGGCTGCTATGATAAAGACGGAAAACCCTATACACCCTGTCATTTTTCCTGGCAAAGTCCTACCAGACACCAACCACTGACATCGCATACTGCTAAAGTCTGAAGGGGTTGGAGAGTTGTGGGGGTTGGGCGATGGTTGATGCTAGATCCAACGGGGTGTAGGCACGGAAGTAGACGTGATTGGTTGTTGGTTAGGGTTAGGGTTTAAACTCTTTTTGAATTTCCATTGTTAGCAAGCGTTAACGTTAGCTATCGTTACAGTGCGACCTGGCAATGTTGAGGTCAGCTGTAAGCTAGCTAGCTAAATGTTTCAGTGCGCATCGTTTGTTTCAAGTCAGTGCGCTTCGAGGTTCCGCGCTGTCTACTGGCCGACGCAACAGCCAATCACGGCTACTTCCGTGCCTACACCCCGTTGGATCTAGCATCAACCTTCGGTAATTGTCTTAATCCCATCAGCCATAGAACTGTTAAAAAGGTGTTTGTTTGCATATAAATCATCAGGATCGTATTTTTAAATGTTCTGAAAGTGACTTCGGAGTAAAGAGTCTGGAAGTCGATTGTGGTGGAATTCCCATATAAAGCCCCCCCCCCCCCCCCGCTGTCCTCAGAGGACTTTCAGAGTGAGACTGGGTCGCAGAAAACTACACTTTGATGTCAAATAAAGCGTCTGGACAAAAGGAAAGGATCAGGACTAAAGGTGTAAAAGAAATGTACAACTGTGGTCAGCGCTTTCCTGAAAGAAGGAAATTCCCTAAAGTGACTTTGACTTCACAAATCTGATTTTAAGAGTGGATGTGACCTTTAAAGGAGCGTTTGACCTCTATTTACGGCCTGTTTGCACCGAGAATCTCTTCATACAAGCGCTGGCGTGAGACCACAGATATGACGCAACACGCAACGTGGGTTTACTAATGATGTCCAGCAGCATAGAAACATCCATTTACTTGGTGCAATGTGTTCGTTTATTCTGGTTATTTGTGCAGCTGTGTGTTCATCATTTTCCCCATACCATTTCGGATGATGATGAAGAACATAGCTGACTTCAATCCAATGCATGCATACCGTAGACGAAGAAGGAGGATTAATTTAGTCTTTGGCTGCGTCCAAAAAAAAAATCTGGGTGGAGTTTGGTTTGCAATGATTTTGGGATCAAGTTTCATTTTTGACCTTGACTTTGATGTTGTATTTGGGTCAAACACAAAAGCCTTCCTATAGCTGCACTGAACAAGGCTAGTTTGGTTTATGGATTCATCAGGATGGTCTCTGTACGTTGGTGTAAAGTTGAACGAGGTTGATTTTAAGGGTCCAGACAGTCAGGTTCGTGGGCCGGTGACAGACTTGGGTCAATTAGTGTAATTTCTAATGTTGGATTTAACCTGTTTGATATGAATCATGGATGTTTTCTTTTTCAACCATATTGGGACAATGCTAAGGTTATTCAGCAGAAGAGTAAATTGATTCGTTTTCTAAGAAGTTTCTGTCAGCGTTCAGAGTTTGGAGCTGGGACGTTGCACGTGACAGATCCCACCTGTACGTCACTAAAACGCAGATCTCCTCCAGCTCAGGTTTTGTAAACGGCATAGATATGAGTTAAGACTAGTCCTACTTCTCTCATTTGATTTCTCATGTGTCTTTATTTTAAGTGACTTTACTTCCTTCTGCATCAGAAAACAGGTGTCTGTTGTGTGTCGGTGGTCCAGGCGAGGAGGGGAACACCAGCAGAACAGATCCCAGTCCTTGTCGGGTTATATCCACGCAGACTTTTCCACACTTAATTCTGGGCAAATTTCCATTGAAACTTCACGGACAGTTTTGAACGAGAGACCTAGATTACTGGTTTACACACCCAAACCAGTACATCATTCTACTGGCATTTGGATTCGAACGTCCGCTGTTCACGGCACAATAAGACTGAAACACTGTCTCTTTCTTTTTGTTGTTGTTGTTCTTGTTGTTGTTGTTTTCTTAGCCGGGGCAGAAATAGAGAAACCCCAGCCTTAGAACGAGGCTTAATCTGCGCTCACGCCACCAGCCGATGCCCCCCTGTGTTAACTGGCGATGCCCGGTCTGTCATTCCCAGCGTCCCGTTCAGATGTCCTGCAGTAAAAACAGGCAGCGCCGGCTGTGATCGCGGCTCCCTCCATCTCCATGTTGTATACTGTACGTAGTATTGCTGTAACATAGATGTTTTCTAAATTATTAAAAACCCAACAATCCCAAGCATCTCCTCAAACGTCCGCCTCCCCCCGTGTCTTGATTTTCTTGGCTGTGTGGGCTGTGTGTTGATGAATTACTCTGTGTGCGCGCGCGTTTCTTACATCCGGGGATTGTGCCGGAACATAAAAGGGAACTTTAATACAGTTCACCAGTTTCAGGTATAACCTCTAATTTGGTACCCTCAGCCGCACTTCCTGTGTAGTCATGTCACTTCCTGGGAATTCAGTAAGTTCCCGTTGTCGATGTGTGTGACAGCATAAGCTCAAAATGGTTTCAAGTGCAGCAGAATCTTTTTCAGTCCTCTTTTCATATCCCTTAACGTCCATCCATCCATCCATCCATCCATTATCCAAGCCGCTTATCCTGATCAGGGTCGCGGGGATGCTGGAGCCTATCCCAGCAGTCATTGAGCGGCAGGCGGAGAGACACCCTGGATAGGCTGCCAGTCCATCACAGGGCCGACACTCACTCACTCACTCACTCACTCTCTCTCTCTCTTTCTCACACTCGCCCCTAGGGACAATTTAGTATGGCCAGTTCACCTGACCTACCTGAGCTGACCTGACCTGACATGTATTTGGACTGTGGGAAGAAACCAGAGCACCCGGAGGAAACCCACGCAGACACGGGGAGAGCATGCAAACGCCACACAGAGGATGACCCCCAAGGTTGGACAACCCCGAGGTTCGAACCCAGGACCTTCTTGCTGTGAGGCGACCGTGCTAACCGCTGCGCCACCACGCCGCCCAGCCCTTTACGTGGCAATATAATTTCACGTTACTGTTCTCACTCAATGTTAGCGTGAGTATTGAAATAAACAGCCAGCCAAACTCGCCTCAACATGAAGTCCTCCAAGGAACAGGCTGGTGTTGAAAGGAATCAGGAATCGGGAACAATTTATTGTCATAGAATAGGAGAATATGGAAGAGAACTAAAGCAAAGATGAACAAGAAGGGTGGCAGAGAGTGAGACTCATACACATGCACAACCCCCATGACACACGCACCTCATCATGGCTGTGTTTTGAGTTATGGGCTACTTGTGGACTTAATCTGATAGCGGGGACGCCATCAAACATAGCGGGGATGGATGTCAGGAAGTGAGTTACACTTAATCGCCGGCAGAGGGTGATCTTGCGTTGTCGGCACGTAGTTTTTCTCTCTAGAGAGTTTCCGAATTCTGAGTCTTTTGTCCCTCCGTGGCTACTGTAGAGCCCCTCCCGTTTTGTGTTACAAGGCAGGTGCTAGTATCTATTGTTCGCCCGCATAAATGGGTATTTTAAAATATGTCAAAGACCCATCGCTGTTAGTTATTACATGAGATGGCTGTTATACATGTATTCTCTGCAACTGAGCGGATTTTTGTTTAAAAATGGAAGATGGAAAAGTGCCATTTGATATTTTATTGCATCATACGGTCGAGCTAGCTAAGCAATTGTAAACTACTAATAAGACACGTTAGTCCCTAGCTAACGGGTCTGACCCTTTAGCCGAGCGGGTAGTGATGTCGCCTTGTGGTGCAGTACACCCCGTATCGAATCCCGCACCGGGCAAAAAAATAACCGGTTACATTGGTGGCATTCGATACTGTGACTGATCTGGTTAAGGCAGGAAACCGGATAAATGTGATTGATCAGTAATAATCAGACCCCCCCCCCCACACACACACAGGCATGTACACCCCCCCACAGCAAAAGGGTGTGATGTCATTATCAGGCACGCCATTGATGTCATCCATGAGCAAGAGATTCAGGAGCTCCGTAGCAATTTACACATGATAGCTTTAACGAACAGTTTGCTCAACAAGCATATCCGTTCACACAGCGCACCAACGTTAATAAGCTGGATTATGAGACTTCTCTCCTTAATAAATGGCCACGCATGGCGGAGTCAAGTTCCATGATAACACCGGTCACCTTTACAACAACTTACCTGGATTATTGAGCGCGCATAAAGCCGTTTTGTCCCAGTTCGCGCTACCTGCAGTACGTCCTCCGGCCTGCGGGGGGAGACATCACATTTCCGCCACCCTTTTAGCGAAGCCTCTTAGCCTCTCTCACCAGCTGTCGTCAGCCTCTTTCTGTTGGGACGCGCTCATCGTGAACAAACAGCGACCACGCCGAAGAGAACCGACCCGCCGAACCCGACGGAGACTTTCTGGGTTTGCTCCCGTCCATCGGCGGTTCCCCCCCCCCCCGGGCGTGTGTCTGCCCGCCCGACGTCCGCCAGGAGAGAAGCGCAGAGACGGACGCACGGCCAGGCCGGTCCGGCGTCATTAACCGAGGAAGGCGGTAAATTAACTCGCTTTGTGAGGGATAAAGATAAAGTAGGTCAACTTGTGGACGGCTCCGCTTGACTTTTCGCGTTTGTGTGTGTAAAAAAAAAAAAAACCCGAACCAGATCCAGCGGGGATTCCTTTGGCACCATGGTGCTGCTGAAGAGCCTTCCTCCCCCCACCGAGGGAGTGAGGCACGAACAAGCCGAGACCACGGCGGTCATGGACGGCAAGGGACTGGGCTGCGGCACGCTTTACGTCGCGGAAACGTAAGTGATGCTTGTGTGTGTGTGTGTGTGTGTGTGTGTGTGTGTGAGAGAGAGAGGGGGGGGGGGGGAGCGAAAGAAAATGTGAGAGTGGTTTGTGTGTGTGCGCGCGCGTTTTGTCGGAGACCTTTTCCGGTATAAGCACTAACCTTGCCGGGATCAGTAGTCCTCATGGAGACCAAAGCCCGGTCCTAACGAGGCAAAACGTCATTTCTGGGGGCAAGTCCATTTTATTTGTGTAGCCCAATATTGCAAATGTGCAACACACAACATCCGGCCCTTCCAGGGGTGGGCAGCCCTCTCCAGAAAGGGGGCCGGTGTGGGTGCAGGTCTTTGTTCCCACCAAGCAGTGACACACCTGTGTCTCCCAGTCAAGATCCTCAGCAAAGACTCGACTGGTTGATCAGTGGGATCAGGTGTGTCACTGCTTGGTGGGAACAAAAACCTGCACCCACACCGGCCCCCTTTCTGGAGAGGACTGTCCACCCCTGCTAGTACCTCACCTCGGATAAGGAACAACTCCCTAAAAAAAAACCTTTAACGGGGAGCAAAAATAGGGAGAGCAACAGAGGGGGGATCTCTCTCCCACCACGGACAGACGTGCAATGGGTGTTGTGTTTACACAGTTTACACAACACAACATTGGAAGAGGATAACACAATTATAATGGAATTATAAAATGTATGAAGAATATGATGAGCAGGATGCCAAGCAGTGTCCAGATGCCACCGGAACAGCCCCAGGACCCAAGCCACGCGACCACCATCACAATGTAATAGATAAATCAATAATAATTTATATATATATATTTGTCAGACATCAGATCCTGGTTAGGGGTAAGGTGTGAATTGAGGTTAGGTTAGGGTTGGGCATGAATTGGTTTGGGTTATGGTTAGGGTTATGATTAAGTTTATGGTTATGGTTAGGGTTATGATTAAGTTTATGGTTAGGGTTATGGTTAGGGTTTGGGTTAGGGTTATGGTTTGGGTTATAGTTAGGGTTAGGGTTATGGTTAGGGTTTATGGTTAGGGTTTGGGTTAGGCTGTCCACAGTGAAGTCAATGCAGTGTTCTAATAAGGATAGCTGCGTGTGCGTCTGTCCGCGGCTAATCTCGCAAACTACTGGACTGATCAGCCTACTAATATATTCCGTGCACAGTTCTGAGTGTATGATTGTGGCCACTCGTCTTTCATAGTAGTTCACATTAGCTCCCCCTAGGAAGTCCGGCTCCGTGGCACGGTGCTCGACAAAGCCAGAGAGCCAGTCTCTCGTCGAAACAGTGGGAGGCGTGTATGCACTCCCGCCTGCATGGGCACTCCCGCCTGCATGGGCACTCCTGCCCTTCAGCTTTCCCCTGGCCTTCAGATGTCTGTCTCGCAGATATTCCCATGTGTGATGACGGGCATTCTCATCTCTCTCCCACGTGTTTGAGCGATTTCTCGCCAGGAGTTAACCGCCATGTGGCTGTCTTTGGAGCCTCTCAAAGACGAATTGTAAAGATCCAAGTTGCAAACCGTGACTCTTTAAACTGGACCCTCCTTCCCTCGTCGGGAAGAAAACACAAACTACCAGCCTAGCTTACTGTGTCCTCTCCCGCAGTACTGCAAAAGCTACCTGTGGCATTTCCAGCCCTGAAACAAAAATTATGCAAATCCTCCTTCCAAATAATGGCACCATCACACAAGCTGTGTTTGCACTTCAGCACAATATGGTGACAACGGGCCGGGGTGCAAAACTATGCATAATGTATGACAGCCACCCACTCCTACCACAAAACAACAACAACAAAATTTCACGTAAGCCTACACTCCATAATAACGCACACAACCAAACATCCATTAGCGACAGACACGTCATAGCCATGGGCAGTGAACAGCGATCATGACATTTTGGGAACCACCACCACAAGCACGTGATATTGTGAATAAATAATATTAGACTGGCCCAGCAGCCTATTAAATATATAGTGTGACGACCACGGATGAATAGACTTGCTAGCCCTTGGCTAACGGGTCGCACCCTTCAGTCCACTGGTTGACGTAGTCGCCCGTGATGCGGGAGACCAGGGTTCGCATCCCGGCTGTGGCGGATTCCCGGCTGCCCCCTGAATTCGCTGCACTATGTTAGGGTAAATGTGCATAATGACTGCTGAGTTGGTAAATTTAAAGCTTGACCACTAATTCTGCATAATAACCGTTTTCCCAAATAAACCTTACCATATGTATACAAAACAGTGGGAGCAGCAGCCAGAATAAAATCGGCTGGCACGGCAGCCTATTAGAGCTTAAATAATTTACCAAATTAAGCTCTGGTGTACGTCTTCCTTTGCCGATTAACTCCAACTTTTCATTAAACGTTAATCTCGAAAACGGCGTAGGTAATAAATAAATTCACAACAATGTCCTCCTCACTAGCGGTAACGTGAACCAACAGGCTAACTAGCTAGCTAGTTTACTGGCAGGTTTTTTTTGGGGGGGGGGGGGTTTCCACTAGCTTGTGATTGTGTCCCCAGTGGACGGAACTTGTCATAAAGTTAGCCATAACAAAGCCCGCCCATTTAGAGGGAAGATATGATTGGTCAATTTTACTGTCATTTGAAATTACTCTCTCATTGAATTACTATTGCTCGGACCTCTGTGAAATTATAGCTGGACCACCAATCACAGAGCCGAAAGCATAGAATTTTCCGCCCAGCAACTACAGAGGCAGCAAAATTCTGATAGGGAGACAAAGGGGCTTCTGTAATGTAAGGCAAATAAAGGGGCGGTTTGTTGCTAAGTCCGAGCCCCGGAGAATGGGACATACGCCTGGCAGCGAGCTGCACCCCACTGAGTGCACTCTACTAGTTTTATCTTGTTTTATGTAATTTGATTTAATTTGGGGTTTTGTTTTTCTGTTTGTATGCTGTTTAGAATACAACAGTGTCACTCTACTTTTTCAAAGGGAACTACTTAGTCAGTTTGAACCAGATAAACAAAACATACTAATATAGTAATTGATATATACATATATATTATGAATAACTTAATAGTTATACGCTAATATTATAATATTAATTATAATAAATAATTATGATTATGCCAATAAATAAAACAAATAGCCTTGTGATGGCCTGTCCAGGGTGTCTCCCTGCCTGCCACCCAATGACTCCTGGGATATGCTCCAGCATCCCTACGACCCTGAGAGCAGGATAAGCACTTTGGATAATGGCTGGATGGGATAAAACAAATGTATTTATACCGTTATAGTGAAAAAATTTTTATACTTTACCACAAATATGATAATTAACTCCTATTACTACTACTACTTTCAGCTGCTCCCGTTCGGGGTCGCCACAGCGGATCATCTGTTTCCATCTCTTCCTGTCCCCTGCATCTTCCTCTGTCACACCAGCACCTGCATGTCCTCCCTTACCACATCCATAAACCTCCTCTTTGGTCTTCCTCTTTTCCTCTTCCCTGGCAGCTCCATATTCAGCATCCTTCTCCCAATATACCCAGCATCTCTCCTCCACACATGTCCAAACCATCTCAATCTTGCCTCTCTTGCTTTGTCTCCAAACAGTCCAACCTGAGCTGTCCCTCTAATATACTTGTTCCTAATCATGTCATCCTTCATCACTCCCAATGAAAATCTTATCATCTTCAACTCTGCCACCTCCAGCTCCACCTCCTGTCTTCTCATCAGTGCCACCGTCTCCAAACCAAATAACACAGCTGGTCTCACAACCACCTTGTAAACCTTCCCTTTAACTCTTGCTGGTACCCTTCTGTCACAAATCACTCCTGACACTCTTCTCCACCCACTCCACCCTGCCTGCACTCTCTTCACCTCTCTCCTGCACTCCCCGTTACTTTGGACAGTTGATCCCAAGTATTTAAACTCATATGCCTTCGTCACCTCTACTCCTTGCATCCTCACCATTCCACTGTCCTCCCTCTTGTTCACGCATAGGTATTCTGTCTTGCTCCTACTGACTTTCATTCCTTTTCTCTCCAGTGCATACCTCCACCTCTCCAGGCTCTCCTAAACCTGCACCCTACTCTCGCTACAGAACACAATGTCATCCGCAAACAAACCGCAAAAAAATATGCTAATTAACACCAATGCACCCATATCACTTTTTCACCACTGATACCAAATCCGAGTTGTACGAATCTTTTGGGTTTTTTCAGGGGAGTCATATTAATCCTTTATGCTGACAGGACCGTAATAACATACCTGCAACGCAAGCTGAGGACAGGATGGAAAGACATGCAAAGCTCCCTTGGCCGGATTCAAACTGAGCTGCTGTGGTCAGGCTTGAGCCCACGTGGCCCAACTGGCAGAGCCTCAGCACTAAATGTATTCATGACGGTGCAGCTAATCCCATCCATGTTTCAACGGAAACTTGATTTGTTTGTAACACAGGCCCCAAACTTTGTTGGTAAGAAGGTAAATCCCAGCATCTTCAGCCATGTCATGGTAACCACTAGCGCTGAAACCATTAGTCCATTAATCCAATAGTTAGACATAACATTAATCAATTATAGTTTTGGTAATCAATTATTTTAGATGCTTATTAAAGAGATACTTTCATGCTGTTTCTGAGCACATGTTTAACACGGGTGGTTTGAATTACAACCGAAAGGTGGGTGTGGTTTTATGGTTTCATAGCTATTGGCTACTGAAATTCAGGGCGGTCGTGTGGGTGTGGCTGGGTGGGCTACACCGCTTGCCGTAGAAAAACGAGAAATTGACTGGTGACAGTCCCCTTCCTGCTCTGTCATCACTTTACAAAAAAATAAAAAATGGCGAGCGACGCCACCACCGACAGCAGCTGGTTGAGGAGTGGAAGTTGACTACTCGCCTCACGTCTCCGCTTTTATAGTGTCCCGCTACGGACACGCCCTCTATGCTAATGTAATTTGTGACGTGGCAAGCTACCACATTTTCACCAACCGGAAATCAGTTACTCGACTGCTGATGCCTCTCGTCTGGTCATAAAAGTGATTTTAGGGCTACCATTTGTCTCATCGATCACATCCACACTCCTTACGTTGATTAACATCAGGAAAAGTCGAATTTTGATGCAAGTATCTCTAATGCCAGACATTTTCTTGTTACAGCTTCACAAAAGCTAAGTTTTGCTCGCCGTTCTCTGATTCATGTCATAATAATATGAATACTTCAGGGGTTTTTACGGCTGCTGGTCAGACTAAGTAAACAGTTGTAAGACACAACTTTGGGTTCTGGGAACTTATGCTAGCCATTTGTCTCTTTTTTGACATTTTATAGACTTAACGATTAATCGAAGCGATAATTGGCGGATTAATCGATCATGAAAATGATCATCGGTTGCAGCCGTGGTAACCGCTGGATTTGGCGTCGCAGCAGCTGTTCCAGTGTGAAAGGAGTTGGACGCCGTTGTGTTTGTTTTCCAGGCGCCTTTCGTGGTTCGACGGCTCAGGGTTGGGTTTCTCTCTGGAATATCCCACCATCAGCCTGCACGCCATCTCCAGAGACCTCAGCGCTTATCCCCAGGAGCACCTCTACGTGATGGTCAACGCCAAACTCAGCGGTAAATTCAGTCATCCGTGAACAATGTTCGGTGTGGAAAACAGCGAACTGGAATACGGCAGGGATGTCTTCTTCTTGTAGATGTGTTGGAATTCATACATTTGACATGCTCAGGTGTTAAGGGAGGATGTCATCATAATGATAATGAAGGGCTTTTGTGAGAATTGCCCATGTTCATTTAAATGTAGCCTGTCTCATATGGCGCTAACATTTGGAGTATAACATAAATTCATAAAATGACAAACGCTCCATAAAACATGCAATGTCTGTTGGTTTCATCTTATGTATATCAGCTAATATGCCCATTTTGCCATCATTTTATCATCATCTAGACATCTCTCTATCTCTTACTATCTATTTTTCTGTGTCTTTAACAACTTCTGTCGACTTCACTCCATCCTTTTGTCCGTCTGTGTATCCTTATCTCTGTTTGTGTGTTGTTGTCTTGGCTGTGATTGTGCTAGCAGAGAATCACATGAGTCATCCCCACTCCTTTACCCAGGGAGGAAGTGTGACTGTCTCTGTCCGTCTGGGTCTTTTATCTGGTCTCCATCTCGACTTCCTTTGCAGATGAGAATGAAGCAGAGATGAGAGAGAACGCCCACGACAGGGGTGATGAAGATGCCAGCAGCAGTGATGATGACGATGACGATGATGAAGGAGTGATCACAGAGATTCGCTTTGTGCCCAGCGACAAGGCGGCATGTGAGTGGCGGCGCTCGCACCTGGGGGCACCAGACAGACATCAGATGCAGATAAAGACAGTCGCACACATAGAAAAAAATCTTACCCCAGAAACATGAGGTCCAGAGACATGAGGTCCAGAAACATGAGGTCCAGAAACAAGGTCCAGAAATATGAGGTCCAGAAACATAAGGTCCAGAAGTAAAAAACAAAAAATCCTGTTCAATTTAAACCAACCAAGATTTGCTGATAATTATCTCCTCATCCTCCCTTTATTGCCCAGATCTTCTGCTAGGTCTCTCAGCTAATTGCCACGCATTCCATTTCAACCCCCCCCCCCTTTTCTCCCCAATTGTACCTGGCCAATTACCCCACTCTTCCGAGCCATCCCAGTCTCTGCTCCACCCCCTCTTTCGATCCGGGGAGGGCTGCAGACTACCACATGCCTCCTCCGAAACATGCAGAGTCGCCAGCCGCTTCTTTTCACCCGACAGTGAGGAGTTTCCCCAGGGAGACGTAGTGCGTGGGAGGATCACGCTATTCCTCCCAGTTCCCCCTCCCCCCTGAACAGGTGCCCCGACCAACCAGAGGAGGCGCTAGTGCAGCGACCAGGATACATACCCTCATCCGGCTTCCCACCCGCAGACACGGCCAATTGTGTCTGTAGGGGTGCCCGACCAAGCCAGTGGTAACATGGGGATTTGACCCGGTGATATCTGTTGATAAAGCCTATTACAGTCTGTTGATGAAGACTGTTAGTCTGGTGATGAAGCCTGTTACAGACTGTTGATGAAGACTGTTAGTCTGGTGATGAAGCCTGTTACAGACTGTTGATGAAGACTGTTAGTCTGGTGATGAAGCCTGTTAGACTATTGATGGTACAGTCTGTTGATGAAGACTGTTAGTCTGGTGATGAAGCCTGTTAGACTATTGATGGTACAGTCTGTTGATGAAGACTTACAGTCTGTTGATGAAGCCTGTTACAGACTGTTGTGTAGTCTGTTGACATGCTAACATGCAGGACTGCAGTGATATTTGAAGTAGTTATTGAAATGGCCGCAGAGCGATGCTGCTGTACACCGCACGCATTATCTTAATTGTGTGTGTGTGTGTGTGTGTGTGTGTAAAGTGGAGAACATGTTCTCGGCGATGTGTGAGTGCCAGGCCCTGCATCCCGATCCTGAGGACGACGACTCCGACAACGACTTCGAAGGAGAGGAGTACGATGTGGAGGAGGCTGGTGAGAGGAGCACACACACTACTGAAAACAACAGTCAGCTCTTGTTACCTCACTCAACCCTGTTTGTGTTCTCTGTCCCTCTCTCAACCCTGTGTTTGTATTCTCCGTCCCTCTCTCCTCTTGGCTGTGGATTTGTCGGCTGCAGAAGCAGGTAAGACCGTCCAACTGTTCACATGTATGTTGTAACGTCTCGTCCAAATACCCTCATTCACAGTCAGCAAACCCCAATGAGTCATCGGGTTTTACCACCCCAACATATTACCTTTCCCTATTGCCCCACCCCACACCTTCCTTTCTCTCCCCCTGTCTCTCAGTACTCCTCTTTATCCGTTTTTTAATGCTCTCTTTCTCCCCTTCGTGTGTCTCCCTCTGTTCAGAGCATGGTCAGGGGAACATCCCTACTTTCTACACCTACGAGGAGGGTCTGTCGGCCTTGACCCAGGACGGCCAGGCCACCATGGAGAGACTGGAGGGCATGTTGGCCCAGTCTGTGGCCCAGCAGTTCCACATGGCTGGCGTCCGGACTGACGAGGCCAACCCCAGTGTTGAAGATACAGGTCCATTCACACACACACACACACACACACACACACACACACTCACACTCACAGACTCGCAGCTTCTATTCTAACTCACAGGTTAAATACTTTTGTTAAAGGTTAATTATGCTGGGCGTCCGGGTAGCGTGGCGGTCCATTCTGTTGCCTACCAACATGGGAATCACCAGTTCGAATCCCCATGTTACCTCCGACTTGGTCGGGCGTCCCTACAGACACAATCTGCGGGTGGGAAGCCGGATGTGGGTGTGTGTCCTGGTCGCTGCACTAGCGCCTCCTCTGGTCAATCTGGCCACCTGTTGGGGGGGGGGGACTATAGAGAATAGCGTGATCCTCCCACGCGCGCTACGTTCCCCTGGCGAAAGTCCTCACTGTCAAGTGTAAAGAAGCGGCTGGTGACTCCACATGTATCGGAGGAGACGTGATAGTCTGCAGCCTCCCCGGATCAGCAGTTTACACCCAGTAAACGGTGTGTATTTCTCATTGGACCAAAATCCCCATTGATATCATCCAGGGGTCCATTTTCAACCTATCCACGTTGCCCCCAGTGGACACACAGCAACTAGACAGACATAATGCCGTCCTGTAGGCAAGTTTTTTTTTCCTAGGATGAATCTGGAAAGTTCCCGCCCTCAGGCGCTAGGATTGGCCAGATCTGCCTGTCAGTCAAGGCCGATGCGAACGCACAACCCTAACCCTAGCCACGTTTGCTAGCTAACTGTTAGCCATTAGCCACGTTTGCAACCAAGCTAGCTGTGCCAACTTAACTGTACGGTAAGCAAATATTTTTTTCCTAGGATGAATCCGGAAAGTTGACTGACAGGCAGATCTGACCAACCCAGCACCTGAGGGCGGGAACTTTCCGGATTCATCCTAGAAAAAAAATTATTGGCATCCTGTAGGGAGCATCGCCGAGGACGGACACATGGAGATGAAATGAAAAACAGCAAAATTTTTCTTTAACCGGTGTGTCTGGCGAGACATCACACCAGCTGAGACTGGACGCTAACTCACCTCTGTATACAGCAGCAAAACTCAAAAGCTGTTACTTGATGGACTGTGTCAAACTTGAATCTTGTGCTGAGTTGTCTGGTTGTTTTTCCGTCACTGCAGATGGGATGGAGGTGGACGCCGAGGCAATGGAGGCCGGGCAGTTCGAGGACGCCGATGTTGATCATTGGTAAATCTGTTTGTCTCAACCACAGTTTTCTTCATTGAGAAATTGACCTACTTTCAACCTCATCTCTGTCTGTTTGCAGCAACGCTGTTGTATGAGAAACACCTGCAGTCGTTCCTGATGGTTTCTGTATCTCCGGCCGGCGGTGAAACTTTTTTTCCCCTTCGTCATGTGACGCATTGTGACGTCAGTCGGCGGACAGAAAAACTAGTCTAGTTTGGGTTTCTTCAGAGAGCACATCCTCGTTCTCTCCGCTAAATTACGGTTCCAATGGCGGAAGTGACGTCACAAAATTAGTGCAAAGGATTTTATGTACAGCGATACAGAAGCTTGTGTGCAGTGTGTTCTGGTACATGTAGGCGCTGTGGGAAAGTGAGCAGAACTTTCATTTCTTCATCACTGTAGCACAAAATGAGGATTTTTATGCTCCCCTCGACTACATTGTGCATATGATTTCACATGCAAAAAAACATTGGGGGCGGCGTCTGGGTGGCGTGGCGGTCTATTCCTTTGTCTACCAACATGGGCTGGTAGACAACGGTTCAAATCCCCGTGTTACCTCCGGCTTGATCGGGCATCCCTACACACACAATAAGGCGTGTCTGCAGATGGGAAGCCGGATGTGGGTGTGTGTCCTGGTCGCTGCATTAGCGCCTCCTCTGGTCGGTCGTGGCGCCTGTTCAGGGGGGAGGGGGAACTTGGAGGAATAGCGTGATCCTCCCATGCGCTACATCCCCCTGGCGATACTTCTCACTGTCAGGTGAGAAGAAGCGGCTGGCGACTCCACAGGTATCGGAGGAGACGTGGTAGTCTGCAGCCCTCCCCGGATTGGCAGAGGGGGTGGGGCAGCAACCGGAATGGCTCGGAAGAGTGGATTAATTGGCTGGATACAATTGGGGAGAAAAAGGGGGAACAACAAACCATTGGGGAATTTTTCCTTCAAACCGCAGCTCCAGACACATCAGTAGAAGTGGAGCACTCGTATGTGTCTGGCACGTCCTTTAGTGATCACACGGTACAAACGTGTTGTTAGACTGAAGTTACAGAGCAACTGAAGCCACATCACCACCAACCCAAAGTCCTTGGGTCCGACCAAATACCACCAAACTTTTGCCTGTCGAGACCCAAGATACAGAAACAGCTGAGCCCTTTATCGTAGGCTAGAGTCACCTGCAGCATATTTTACAATGGTACAAACATTCTTTTTTAATTGGCCTTTTATTTGAAGTTATTATATTGATTCCTCTGCAAAAAATGTCACCCCTTTCGCCCTCTTTTAGACGCGGTTCTCATTAGCAGCCGATCGAAGCACTGGTGTTTCATCAGGGAGGAGGATGAGAGGACACCGGCATTCGTCAAAGGTTTCCCAAAAGGCCTGTCAGCTCTGTTATCGTCTTGTTTCTTTCCCAAACGACAGCATCATATCCTGTTCTCAACTGTCGCACATGCCCAGCGGCGATCTCAGTAGTGTAGAATAGCCTCTTCAAGTTGTCTCCCGCTGGCAGTATCGTTTTTATAAAGAAGTCTGCACTCACTGTAACGTAACACACTTCGGATGAAAGCATTCACAAAGTCGCATTTGCATCTGACCACAAATGTTAGGGCTGTCTGTTGTCCGGTTGCAGTTTCTGACCCAGCCGGGGAGGAATTTGTTTTGCATATTAAGAGCCAGCAGGGCGGCAAAATGTGCCCCATTTCATTAATTACACACGTGGTTTTCTTCTCTTGCACAGCTACCCCCCCCCCGCTTCTTTGTCTTGTCACATCCCTCATTATGAATAGGCTCCCCCAGCCTATTGAGATGCATCCAAAACAGCCACTCTGAGCTTTTTAGATGCAGCCCCAGCTCCACTGTGTAGTTCCTCTTGCTGAATTTGGAAAAAGAAAAAAGCTTTTGTACAAGAAGACCAACTTGATATCTGACACGCCCTGAATGGCAGAGTCGTTGTATGTTGTATTTGTATCAAATCTTCAATAAATGCATAGTTTTTGTACAATTTTTCTTTTGTTCTGTTCTGTCGGTAATGTTGAGGTTTAGATAGTTGTGCTCCAGGGAAGAGCCGGCCGAGACAGAATCAGTCATAGAATGATGAAAATATGTAAAACTAACAGATGAATTATTTAGTTTCCATTAGTGTATGTTTTCAACTTAAACATGCCAGTGTAGTTTGAATATTTATTTTTTATTCACTGCTTGGTCAACACTGTCGTCATCAACAGCGTTGCTAATAAAGGGAATCAACAGGTAAAAGAAAGGTGCACACGCCGGGTACGTCTGGTGAACTAAATCGAATGTTGACATGCACACGTCATTATTCACGACTGCCGTTCAGCAGTTAAACGGTTCGTTCCTGTTGACGCCGTATAAACAAGTGAAACTGGTGCAAATTGCAGAAAAACGTGACGATGGAGAATATGAATTAAGATGATTCTTCGCTTGATGTGTCACAAGTCACGTGCACATTGGGCCGGGCAGTTACTATTCATCATCTTACAATGGTGTTTCATTGGGATGAGAGTAGGATGTAATGTCATGATACACAATTTCGTTGTCTAAATCAATAACTAAACCAAAACTAGCTTTGGGCTTTACATTACCAGACAGTTAAAGGTTATAAATCTCAGTTGGATTCTTAAACATGGTATTTTTATTATTTTTTTTGCATATGTAAGTAGATATTGTGATGTATATTGATATTTTGCAAAATCCTCATTATCATGGTGATATTTTCCATATTGCCCAACACTACAGTGTTAACATGCAGGACTTGAAGCCAACACCAACAGCCTGGAAAACACTGCATGTGTTTGGCTACAGCAGGAAAGTGTAAAATCTTGGTTACATTTCATCTCCTTTCTGAAAACAACGTTGGCAGCTCACTGATGACACTGCGCAGAAACATCCAGATACACCAGTGGTCATCGGTTCATTAAAACATTTAGATGTGCTGTGTAATTATGGATTCATAGGTTTATATTAGTGTCCTTAAAACAGGTTTATATTAGTGTCCTTCATATAGGTTTATGTTGGTGTCCTTCATATAGATTTATGTTAGTGTCCTTCATATAGGTTTATGTTAGTGTCCTTCGTATAGTGTCCTTCATATAGGTTTATGTTAGTGTCCTTCGTATAGTGTCCTTCATATAGTTTTATGTTGGTGTCCATATAGATTTATGTTAGTGTCCTTCATATAGGTTTATGTTAGTGTCCTTCATATAGGCTTATGTTAGTGTCCTTCATATAGGTTTATGTTAGTGTCCTTCATATAGGCTTAGGTAAGTGTCCTTCCTATAGGTTTATGTTGGTGTCCTTCATATAGATGTATGTTAGTCCTTCATATAGGTTTATGTTAGCGTCCTTCATATAGGCTTATGTTAGTGTCCTTCATATACGTAGGTTTATGTTGGTGTCCTTCATATAGGTTTATGTTAGTGTCCTTTATATAGTGTCCCTCATATAGGTTTATGTTGGTGTCCTTCATATAGGCTTATGTTAGTGTCTTTCATATAGATTTATGTTAGCGTCCTTCATAGAATAGAATACACTTTATTTGTCATTTGTACATACAATAAAATTCACTCTGCGTTTAACCCATCCGAGCTGTGTAGCTAGGAGCAGTAGGCCGCCGCCGTGCAGCGCCCGGGGAATGGTTTACTCTTGGTTTACCCTTTCCGGGTACTGACAGCAGGGTAGACTGTGCCCGGGGATTTTAATTCAGAGTTACCTTCTCCTAGCCTTTGCCTAAACAGGCATCAACCTACAAGGCAGCAGGTGGTTTTGTTGTCAGGGTGTTTCCTTCTCCTAGCCTTTGCCTAAAGAGGCATCAACCCACAAGCCAGCAGGTGGATTTGAAATCAGAGTTCCCTTCTCCTATCCCAATGTGTTGGCTGGACTGGGCACCATGGGAAGTAGCATACAGGCATGCAGGAGGACCGGATCTATCAGTAGGGATGTCGTCCTTAGCCAAGGTAAGGTGAGGTAAGGTGCTACCCCTCTACAGCCTGCGGTTGCAGTTTAGCATCTTACCCAGGATGTATAGGTTTATATTGGTGTCCTTCATATAGGTTTATGTTAGTGTCCTTCACCGCTTTTCAGCTTGTCAGGTCAAGTGTGCTGTTAGGGGCCATTCAGTCCAGATTGTAGTATTTTAAAGGATCAAACAAGTTCCGTTTTCTGACCTCTGCTCTTCGTAACACTAAGAGGTCCTCTAGTCGTCCATTCCTTCATTTTGTTCAGTTCTCAGGGTCGCTGGAGGTTGGAGGTGCTCGTTGCTGTTAGAATTAAAGAGATTTGTGCCACGGAAATATTTGGGTTTGAAACCCTTCTGTCAAATAAAGATGTGCTGTGTAATTAGGCGTCGGGGATGAATTCCATAGCCTCAAATCTTCACTTCCTCTTCCTGGCCAGCAGGGAGAGGCAGTGAGGCGGCGCCCTTTCACTCCACAGCAGGGGGACTCTTGTCAAGCAGCAGCACCAAGCAGATCGTGCATGTACGTAAAGAAGAGAAGTTGGGAATTCACGTTGAGAAAATTCACAATTCAAACTAAATAAATTGTTTTATTGTGAGATTATGTGTGCAAAGGTCAATCACACAGACACAAAGAATAATCTAAACCAGTGTTTCTCAACCCAGTCCTCAAGGAACCCCCTATCCTGCAGATTTTCTTTGCAACCCTGAATAGGTACCTGTTTGTAGTAATTCAGCAGTGAATGTCAGAGTTTGCACACCTTGCATAATTAAGTGCTGTGAGATGATTGGTTGAGTAAGTACAAGCAGAGCTACCTATGCAGGGTTACAATGAAAATCTGCAGGATAGGGGTTCCTTGAGGACTGGGCTGAGAAACACTGATCTAAACCCAGTTTACAGCAGCGCATGTTCAACGTGGACTGCCAAGTAAGTTTGGACAAACCTGGTTTATCCCTGGACTAACATGAGGACGCAAAGACACGAAAACTCAGCATGAAAAATAACGAATGAAAACATTGCAGTAGTTTTGTTTTTTGGTGATGCGTAAAAGGTGCTGCATCATTTCACAAGATGCAGCTTTAACTTTCAAAGCTCCATTTGCAAAGAATTTATCACTAGCAGTGATGAGGCTTTTAGAAGCAGAAATAAGGCAGTTGTCCCAAAAAGTAATTAATAATAATAATAATAATAATAGTAACATATAGCACATTTCTAAAACAATGTTACACGGTGCTTTACAGAGAAATAAAACCAGACGAGGCAAAAATAAGAGTAAGCCCAGATAAGAGTAAAGATAGCAGCATAAATAAATAAAAACAAATATCGAATTTGTAAAAGCTTTCATAAAAAGAAAAGTTTTAAGACGAGATTTAAGAGAAGCTAGAGACTTGGTTTGTCTTAGTTCAAACTGGAAGAGAGTTCAGTAGTGTGGGGGCTCTAACAGCAAAAGCCCGATCAGCCTTTATGACAAACCGAGACCTGGGAATAACCGGTAGGGCTCCATCTGCAGATCTAAATGGTAGAGGGTGGGGGCGTATACCAGGTCAATAAATCAGAAAGGTATTTAGGAGCCAGACCATTTAAAATCTTCAAAGTGAGCAATAAAGTTTTAAAATGAGTTGGAAATATAACAGGGAGCCAGTGTAGAGAGGCAAGCGCAGGAGTGACGTCATACCCATCATGGGCCGAGCAGCGGCGTGTTGTACCACATGCAGAAGGTAGAGGGAGCCCTCGCTGATACCACAATAAAGTGCGTTGCAGTAGTCAAGCCGAGAATAGATAAAAGCTTGTACAACTTCTTGCAGATGGGTAATTGATAGAAAATGACCTAATTTGGAGATTAGTTACGGCGGCCTCACCCAGTACCGTCCATGCCGTGTCTGTCCACGTCTGCTCTAAGTTTGTGTCTTCGTTTGATGGCTGGGAGGGCTGGCGTTGGACCGGCGGGAGGAGCCTAGTCTGCCGCGTCCTGTGGGCCCAAGGACCACGGCCCCCGCCCGGAGCTGCAGCCGAGGAGGAAACCCCGACGGCGGTCTGACAGGACGCGGAAGCGGGGCAGGCTAAGCTAACTGCTAGCCCACTCATCGGCCGGCGTCCGTTCTCCTGGACAGTGATTATGATTATTTTAAGTTTGGATATATGTGTTCTTGTAGTTTTGGGATATTTGTATTTGTCTCTGTATTGCGCTGCTGTGGGCTTGTTCCTGATCCCTGAAGATAAGGCGGATCAAGCTGAATCCGGAGGGCAGCAGCCCGGCACGGGAAGCAAAGTAGCGTGTTTACAACCCGGTGTGCCGCCCGAAACCCAAGCGTTGGTAAATAAGGGTTTACCGCTTTAAGAGCAAGATCTGGGGTCGGACCCTGATTGGTTGGTAGGGAGGGGCGAATGAGGAAGTTGTTGTGTGGCGCGAACGGTATTGGGAGCTCCGCGCAAGTGAAAGGAAATGTTATTGTAACCGAGGGTTTGTAGATGTCGCCTATACTGTATGAAACTAAAATAACAAATACGGAGGTTCCACTTTCACACGAGGACCACTTTATTTGGATTCTTCCCCCAACAGAACTCCACAGCAACAACACTGCGGGCAGCACTTCCGCTCTCTCTTCAGCCTTCAAAATAAGAGCTCAAGGCATATACTGTGGCAACAGCTTATAACAGGAACTTAAAATCACTAACAGGCAAGTCCAGAAAAATAGGTTACATACCTCCCCTCCTACAAAAAGAAACGTCCTCGTTTCAAAACAGTAACACTATAAGTGCAAAAAAAAAAAACACAGGCTTGTCCAAAACATTATCAACCTGTCCTCCTAAATATACATATATATATAGCAGAAAACACACCCTGAAACCAAAAAAGTGCATATCAATCTGCGAACCCCAGAAGGAACCCAACACCATAAAACAAAATCTTAACAATAACATTATGCATGTTATCCCTCATGTCACTGCACAGTCTCAATAAAGTATGCCACACTGTGCCCCACGTACACCGGAAAGTTCTGATACACCATAGCATCCAGACATACTATATACATATGAGAAGAAAAAAATGTACCATCACAGTAAAAAAACACGTCAATTGACCTCGACAAACATTCAACAGAAATTCCACCAGTCATATTGACTTGTCTGTGCTGTTTTTTGTTTTTCAAACAGCTAACCAAACGTGACAAAGTCCTTGAAACGAAGTGGTTTTCTCACAATCCTCCCAGAACAAGCAACAGTCTGTAGTGGCTCACTGGTGCCTGTAATCCGAACAGTCCCTGTGTCACCAGAGGCCAGCGGCTCCTCAGCCACAAAGTCCCTCTCTGGCGACCCCTCGTCCAGCAGCGAGGGAGCATGAAGAGGAGAAGCCGGCAGGCTATCTGAAAAACCAGCAGCCACCGGTAGTGTGTATGGTTTCAGTCTATCATAATGGACGACCTGCCCCTGTCCATCAAAGTCCAAAGGGCTGCCAATATGATAGGTGAGTCCAGGTTTACCCTCAGAGCCCAACACAGACAGGACCCTGTAGGGCCCCTTCCAGTGGGGAGCAAGTTTCATACGGTCCTCTGTCGGATTATGCAGCCATACCAGATCCCCTTCTGCATACGGCTGGTGACGGACCGTTCCATCATAGTACAACTTCTGTTTCTCGTGAGCGTCAGCGCCACCCTGCCTGGCACCAGCAAAAGCAGTCTCCAGCCTCTCTGCCAGAGAGGCCACAAAGTCAGCATGAGAAAGGTAAGTCCGAACGCACCAACTGAGATGGCACCAACACACCCACTGGAACACGAGCCTCCCGTCCGTGAGTTAGATAATACGGAGTGTAGTTGGTGCAGGCATGAACAGATGTGTTATAGGCGAAAGCCACCTGTTTCAGATAATCGTCCCACTCACCACCACAGGCGAGCAATGATTTGGCGAGCTGGTCAATGAGGGTGCGATTAAAGCGTTCAACCATTCCGTCCGACTTGGGATTATAAGGTGTAGTGCGTGTTTTCTTAATTCCCAGGAGCTGACACAGTCTTTGAACAATCTCAGCTCCAAATTGCCGGCCCTGATCACTGTGGACCACTTCAGGAACGCCATGCACCAGCACATAGTCTTCAAACAAACACTGTGCTACTGACTGGGCCATTTGGTTAGGGAGAGCATACAGATTCACATACTTGGTAAAGTAGTCTTCCACTACTAACACATACCTGTTTCCCTTAGAAGTCGCTGGCAGCTCAAGGATGTCAGTTGCCACTCTCTGGAATGGCCGAGTTGCTCGGACGCTCCCCATCGGTGCATGATGCTTAGGCACTGGGGCTTGCGGGTTTGACATGGGATGCACTGCTCACACCACTGTTGAATATCTTTGAACATGGAACGCCAGTAGCAAGTTTTCCTTGCACGTTCCCACACACGTTCCACTGAGAAATGTGCCGATGTAAAGCCCCCATGCAGATGCTGCAGCACATCAGGGACCACCGAGGAGGGCATGACAATCTGACACAGAGCATCTCCAGTGAGGGGAGAGTTCACCGCCTTGCAGAGTAGTCCATTAACAACAGAGAGGCGGGGATATTCAGTCCATAATTTTCTAAGCCACCGGGAGCTACCTCTCATCCAGCCCCTAGGTGGCCGAGAACCACTCCTCTCCATCCAGTTCAATACCTGCCTAATATCTGGGTCAGCCCGTTGTAGCTCCCTCATCTCCGTTCCATCATGTGACAGTGCATGCATGAAAGACAAATCCTGCGTCTCAGTGCTCCTCTCCACACGCCGTTCCCCTGCGTCGAAGTCAGAGGTCTGGGGGTTCCCAGCGGGTGCTTGAAGCAGCTGAGTGTTTGGGGAACACTTGGCCCTTCCTCCGAGCCTATGACATTCACTTGTTTTGGCTGCTGCGTGGTGACATTTACTACCCTGAGCTCGGGGTCCTGAGGACGCCGTGAGAGTGCATCAGCATTAGTATGCCATTGCCCGTCCTTGTGCTGTATAATCCAGTTATAAGGGTCTAGTTCCAATACCCATCTCGCTCTGCGTCCCGTGGGATCCTTGTCAATAGAAATGCCGCGCAGGCCCAGCAGAGGCTTGTGATCAGTTAGGATGGTAAAGGCAGCTGATCCAAAGTAATGTCTGAATTGGCGTATAGCCCACACTACAGCCCACAGTTCTCTGTCAAATGTAGACCAACGCCGTTCCGGGGAAGTGAGCGATTGGCTAGCGTATGCCACCACTCGCTCCAGTCCGTCCCTGTCCTGATCCAATACAGCCCCAACTGCTTCCATGGAGGCATCCGTGTACACTTTAAAGGGGATGTTAAAGTCAGGCATGGTGACAACCGGAGCAGATGAAAGCACCCCTTTCAGGTACTCAAAGGCTGTGTTACACTCAGTTGTCCATCTGAAAGGTGTGTCTTTGAAGGTGAGGCGATGCAGAGGAGCTGCACGCTGGGCAAAGTCCTTAACAAAGCGTCTGTAGTAAGAGCAAAGGCCCACAAATGCTCTCACTTCGGTTGGATTCTGTGGTGTGGGCCAGGTTCTGACTTTATCTGTGTTTCGAGGGTCGGGCTGTAAACCGTGGTGAGAAACAACATGTCCCAGGAACACTACATGATCTCGAGCCAGGTGACACTTCTTAGAATTCAGCCTGAGGCCGGCTGCCTGAATCCTAGAGAAAACTTCGCGCAAACTGGAGAGATGGTCCTCAAAGGTGGGGCTGTATATTAGAATGTCATCGAGGTACACCATACACACCTGCCATGGGAGTCCTCTGAGCACCAGCTCCATCATGCGCTGGAATGTTGCAGGTGAGTTAGTAAGGCCCATTGGCATCGACCGCCACTGATAGAGGCCCCGGCCCATTGTGAAGGCAGTTTTCTCCCTGTCTCCCTCAGCGACCTCGACCTGCCAGTATCCATTAGAGAAGTCCAACGTGCTGAACCACAGGGAGCCCGCCAGTGCATCCAGGGTCTCGTCCACCCTGGGGAGAGGATGAGAATCTTTCACGGTTATACTGTTCAGGCGACGATAATCAATGCAGAACCTCCACTCACCATTCTTCTTCTTTACAAGGACAACAGGCGAGGCCCAGGGGCTGCAGCTTTCCTCAATTACCCCGTCAGCCAGCAGGGCGGCCACCTGCCTGTCTGTTTCCTCTCTCTTTTCTGGTGAAGTCCGGTAGGCGCGCTGCCGTAGAGGAGGATGATCACCGGTCTTGATGTGATGTTGGATAACTGCATTTGCCAGTCTCCTTTTGATGTGCTGAATATCTCCTGATGCTCTGCCAGCAGTGCAGCCAGTTGTGCTTTCTGTTGCTGACTAGCGGGAGACTCCTCCAGTGACACGAAAGGCACATCACTGGATGAAATGGCAGAGACAGTCTCCGTCGGAACCTGTGGGAGTGACACGATTTCGGACTCATCCACAGAGAAAAACTCCCCCAGGTGCACGCCTTCCCTCAGTATAATGTCCTGATTTGTAGGGTTCAACACACGGGCTATGGTGACCCCGTCTTTCACAGATGTCACTGTGTGAGCTATGACACACTCACTTTTGCCTTTGAGGTTGGGTGATAAGTAGCCCACAAAGTCAGGGAGCTGGTCAACGGGCCCAGGTGGGGACACACTCACAGGCACCAGCATCTCGGTGAGGGGGGGCAGTGTCATGACAGTGGCGATGGAAACATTACAACACTCAGGAATCAGGTCTTTGCCACTCAGAAGTGGAAGTACAGTGTCCCATAGCTGCAGTTTGCCACGGGCATAATCCAGGAGGGCGTGATTTGTGACAAGAAAGTCCAGGCCCAGCAGGGCTGTTTGTGTGGACTCCCTAATGACGTGGAAAACATGCTGCCGGGAGGTCTTCCCCAGACGCAGTGTGACTGTTATGGTACCCAGTGTGTCAAGCATCTGTCCATTCACTCCCCGCGCAGCAATAAAGTCTGCTGTTAGGGCCGCTTGTGCAGGGCTGGAACAGACATGCGGAAATTGTCACTGATAAACGACTCAGTTGCCCCTGAATTGACCAATATGTTAATTTCAGTCCCTTCAATGCTTCCCCTCACGTATGAGGTTCGCTGCTCTATCTTGTCTGATGTCCTGGCATTACTCGGGGAGGGGATAAGCATTCCTCCCTCCAGAGGGCCCAAACGCTCTGTAGCTGGTGTTTGGGCCGCAACATCAGCTACATCTCTTTTCCCGACTGGTTTGCTGAGTCTTCCCTCTTAGGGGAGAGAAAATGCATGCCTCGCCGTCTCTGTGTTTCCTCATTAGAGGGGCTCCTAGCAGGTCTGGGACCCCGCCAACTTGTGGAGTTGGCTCGGTTGTTGCAGGGGGTCCAGTAGTCCTGTTTCTCCCTGGGGCCTCCTTCTGCTTGCCGTTCGCGCCAGCCACGGTCAGGTGAACGCCCTCTCTGTTCACCTCATGTGCGAGACCGACAGCCCTGCTCCCCACAAGTACACTGACACTGACCTCTACATACTGGGTGAGGGGCTTTCCGTTCATCTCTCCAGCGGCTGGATCGCAGTCGGTTGTTTTCCTCTGCCATTTGTTTCATTTCCATCCTCATTTCCCTCATATCCGCAGTAAGTCTATCCATAGCTCTGTACAAACCACTCCCATCAGATATGGAGTGCACCATAGCCGCTGCACTGCTTTCAGTGGGAGGCTGGCGTACGTGGGTGTTGACATAGTCCATCTTTAGGGCCTCTCGGGCCATCTCACACCGGCCAGCAATGGTCAGGGCTTCAGCCAAATCAGTAGCTCCCTGCTCGTGACATTTAGCTCTCAGCGCCGGGTCAAGTCCAGCCAGAAATCTGCGAAATTTCTCCTCTTTCTGAGCTATATCACCATAGCCTGGGAATGCCTCTTGAACTAGCTTGCTTATTTCTGCTGCATATACTTCCAGACTCTCTCTGGGAGCACGGAGGCGGGCAGAGAGGTTTGCTCTGAAACAGTCAAGAAAATGTCTTTGTCCGAAAGCCTCCTGCAATTTCTCCTTTACCTTAGCGTAATCCGCCTGAACGACAGCTGGCAAGCTATCCCATAGCAGAAAAGCAGCCTTTGTTAGACGCGTTGGTAAAATCCTCACCAGTTCATAGTCAAAGTCATCGCCAGTACCTCCGACCAGCGCCTTCATCCGCCACTTAGTATTGTCTGGGCCAGCAGGGGAAACTTTGTTTTTCCTCCCCGGAAAATGGCGGCGGGAGTTCAATCCTCACGTTGCTGGCGAACGGCTTTTCTCCACGTCGCTCTCTGTAGTTATAGTCCAGCGGATTCTTGTATTTCCACATGTTGCTCCTCAATTATCTCAGAAGACAGCAGCAAGATGAGTGAAGTCTTCGTGCACACACCGCGCCGGGTTTCCGACACGACGAAGCTCCGCCATTGCTAGCTGAGGCTAACTGAGAAGCTAACTGACTCTCCGAACCTTTCTTTTCGTTAATTTAAACGTCTTTCTTTTGCGGGACGTTGGCACAAGCATCCCACCGCTGCCACCAATGTAACCGAGGGTTTGTAGGTGTCGCCTATACTGTATGAAACTATAAAATAACAAATATGGAGGTTCCACTTTCACACGAGGACCACTTTATTTGGATTCTTCCCCCAACAGAACTCCACAGCAACAACACTGCGTACAGCACTTCCGCTCTCTCTTCAGCCTTCAAAATAAGAGCTCAAGGCATATACTCTGGCAACAGCTTATAATAGGAACTTAAAATCACTAACAGGCTAAGTCCAGAAAAATAGGTTACATTATCACTAAGAACTGTGATATATTGGACCTATGTCAACGTTTTGCGCAGCTGTGAAGAAGGATTAAATGTGTTTCCAAAGAGAGAAGACGGTGTCCTCGCCATTTTCAGACGAAGTGAACTATTGAACTGTGTTGGGTTGTGCTCCGGAGTTTAGCTAGCTAGCACCAGGCAGTGACGGACAGCGCTAGCGAACTTCGGCCCTGGATCCGAAATAAATTCGGTTCCCCTGTATCTTCCGGCGAAGGTGGTCAGAAGACGGAGACAGGAAAAGTAACACAAGCTACAGATCGAGGGCAGTCGTACAGGACACTGCTGAACACGGGAAGCCGTTCTCCGATGGAGAGACTATAATCACCAGGACCAAAGAAACGCCCGTTAAAACGGAAGACAGCGAGAAACTCCTGCCCTGGGGAGATGCGTTATTATGAAACCCACTGCTTTTCTGGGCACTCTGTCGCTGATTGGCCATAACTCGTACCCGTTTTCCGCGAACTCTGCTTCTGATTGGCGAGTACACGTCGCCTCCGTTGGTTAGGCTGGTTAAGGTTAGGGTTCGGGTGGGGTTAGGGATAGGGTTAGCCAATCAAAGATAGAGTAGGGGCGGGTCTTCCTTGTCTTGCCCAGAAAAGCAGTGGGATCCATAATAACGCCTGGGTGATGCGTCGGTGATCGGCGCATCTCTTGACGAGAGTGTGGATGTAAACGACGTTCCACGCCCAGCAGTGGTTACCGGATATCAGCACAAACAAGGGTGGCACTAAATCGGTAAGGTTGAATTAATTTCCCCTTTTTGCCCAGGCAATGTCCACACATTAGCACAAATAATAGTGTGCATGCTGAGCTTTTGGCATGGGGAACCTAGACGGGGGAGACGAGCAGCTGCAGCAGTAAATAAATAAATAGATAAGTGCTCATTATGAAAATGAACTGGCACTCGGGTCTGGGATTTTATTTTTAAACTTTGAAAGTGGACATCCAAAAGGTTACCTAGATAGCACTACAGGTAAGAGGAAGAACATGTTTTGATTTTGGGTTGAACTGTCCCTTTAAAAGGTTCTCTGTGAAAAGTGACTCAGGACCTACGTAATTCTGTGGGCCGTAGCGCCACCTGTCTTTCCACCAACACCCGGCGTCGTCATCACCACATGACTAATACGTCATCATACAAAATATTCGCATGCCAGTGAACTATAGGGCATAACCTCGGTATCCGCGAGCGTCCGGGTAACGGCTTGGTCGGGCGTCCCTACAGACGCAATTGGCCGTGCCTGCGGGTGGGAACCCGGATGTGGGTATGCGCCCTGGTCGCTGCACTGGCGCCTCCTCTGGTCGGTCGGGGCGCCCGTTCAGAGGGGAGGGGGAACTGGGGGGACTAGCGTGATCCTCCCACGTGCTACGTCCCCCTGGTGAAACTCCTCACTGTCAGGTGAAAAGAAGCGGCTGGCGACTCCACATGTATGGGAGGAGGCATGTGGTAGTCTGCAGCCCTCCCCGGATCAGCAGAGGGGGTGGAGCAGAGACCGGCACGGCTCAGAGAGCAGGGTGATTGGCCAAGTACAGCTGTGGAGGGGAAAAAAGGGGAGGGGGGGTCAAAAAAAAGAAGCAGCTTTGGTATCGTCCCGATACAGATTTTAAATAATTGTAGGCGATACCGATAACATGGGCGATATTTAACCATGAAGTGATGGGGCCGGTTGCTTGCTTGGCTCTGGCCAGAAGAACAAAAATGGTTTGGTCGGTACCCACTCGAACCAAACCGAGGTTGCAGGTTCAGCTGGAGATGAGCGCAGGCCTCAGCCTCGGTGGGAGGCCGAGCCGGGCCGCCGTCAAACCCAGGAGGTGTCAGCTGGTGACGGTCTTCAGAAGTTATTTGGGCAAGCACCATAATGTCATAAACAAGTCATGATATCTACTAAATCATTTTGATTTTTGGGTTTCCACGTCTTCAAAACATTTTACGCCCGATGCTTCATGCTGTTCTGTCATTACACCACCAGGGGTCGCTGTCTTGCCAGTTTTGTGTAAATACAGTATTCCCCCCCACACACACACAACACACGGCGTCACACGGTCCCTGGTCTTCAGTCAGCTTCATCTCAATGACACGAAACTTAAGTCTTTCCTGGTGGTTTATTGAACTGTGTACACGGGGACGCAGCAAGACAGTCATGAATAGTCTGCGGTTAGCTTAGTGGCTAAAGCCCAGCGGGTTTAGAGGCTCTGGATGATTTGTAGTCTGCACACAGCCGGAGAGCCAGCTACATGAATTTCATATGTCTGGAATATCTCCACATTAGAGAAAAGGTTTATATGTGATTATCAATGCATGGAAAAAGTTTGGATTTCTGTCAAATATGTACTTCAGCACGCGCTTATTATACGTCCTTTAAAATGAGCAAGTGTACATTAGTTTTACTTTTGATGTACTTGCAAAAGGTATACTTAAACTTTACTTGTACTATTACACCTGTTGCTCTTTTAGGTCCCCTTTGTGTGCGACAATTTACAGTACTCATGTCAGTCCCAACAGTGTACAGGTATACTTTTCAGCTGGCCGAGTAAACTTCCAAATGTACTTCTGTAAAGTATACAGTGGTCCACTGTAGGTAACACAATAGTGTGCTTATGAGTATAGTTTTCCAACGTTTTTATACTTAGCATTAAGTATACAATTCTTGGAAAGGGTCTTTAGGTGTTAGTCGGATCCGTGCAGTGTGGTCAGGCTGTATATTTGTGTTTTGGTGTTGTGATTTGTGCCAACTTTATGTGTAATGACAGGTGTTGTGTGTTGACCTGACAGGTATCAAAGTGTTGCTGTTTCTCCGCAGAACGTAGCGTTGCAGCTAAATGTGTGTAGCGTTGAAGAGGAGTAGGGGGAAGAGGGCCAGACCCGGACTGGACAAGTCACCGAACGTCCTTCATCGTCGAGCCTGATTATTCTGCGTGAGTATAGAGAACGTTTTCCCCATCTGAAATTCCGTTCTACTCTCAGTAGAAACTCAGGCCTGCTCCCTTCGCCATGTCGCAGCCTTTACTGCTGTGATGGCGTCTAGAGATTAGCATTAGAAAACATCCTGGCGAGATTTAGAAAAAGTGTTGCAGTCAGATGAAATCCTTACAATTCACCCAGGTCTTTGTGTGTCAGATACTTTTTCCACTTCATTTAGGAAAGTGTAACGACCGCGGATGTGTAGACTCGCTAGCGGGTCGGACCTTAGCAGGCGACCTTGGTTAGCTTCCCGGCTGCCCCCTGAATTCGCTCCATTGGTGTCAGTAGTGGGATTGTGAGACTGTGAGGCCGTCGGATGGGATCAGGGATAACCACCCTGATCCCATCTGATTTCACCCCAACCCGATGGCCTCACGGTCTCACCCTCCTGCTTCTGACACCAGTGTAGTCAATTCAGTAATCTAAACCAGTGTTTCTCAACCCAGTCCTCAAGGAACCCCTATCCTGCAGATTTTCTTTGCAACCCTGAATAGGTACCTGTTTGTAGTAATTCAACAGTGAATGTCAGAGTTTGCACACCTTGCATAATTAAGTGCTGTGAGATGATTGGCTGAGTAAGTACAAGCAGAGCTACCTATGCAGGGTTACAATGAAAATCTGCAGGATAGGGGTTCCTTGAGGACTGGGTTGAGAAACACTGATCTAAACCCAGTTTACAGCTTTTTCCACTTCATTTAGGAAAGTGTAACGACCGCGGATGTGTAGACTCGCTAGCGGGTCAGACCTTAGCAGGCGACCTTGGTTCGCTTCCCGGCTGCCCCCTGAATTCGCTCCATTGGTGTCAGTAGTGGGATTGTGAGACTGTGAGGCCGTCGGATGGGATCAGGGATAACCACCCTGATCCCATCTGATCCCATCTGCTTTCACCCCAACCCGATGGCCTTACGGTCTCACCCTCCTGCTTCTGACACCAGTGTAGTCAATTCAGGGGGCAGCCGGGAAGCACAACCTAAAGGGTCCGACCCGTTCGCCAAGGGCTAGCAAGTCTCTGCATCCGTCGTGACAAAAGTCTAACGTCACAGATCCAAGGCCACTTTTTTAAACCCATCTGAACAATAGTGATTTTTTTTGTATCCTATGTGGAAATTGTGTTTGGTGGAAAGTGAAATTAAAAATGTCCCAGTAGCTCTTCGACTTTCCCCATCAAACCCAGTTACAGGTCATGATGCTGTGTGTATCTTTTGCAGTTTTGGCGAGTAGCCTCCCCGTTGGTATTTTGGTTTTTGGGGAGACCTAGGTGGAGTCAGTACTCGTTTCATGACATGAGACCGTTCACCCAACCAACTGGATGGCCTTCAGACAGAGCTTTACTCCGAGGCGCTCCACAACGGCTCACATTTTACACACCCACACCCACAGCAAGCTAACAACCAGCTCATCAGGAGCAGCTAGGGGTTAGATGTCTTGCTCAAGGACACCTCCACATTTTATTTTGTTGCAAGGAGGAGCCAAGGATTGAACCGACAACCCACCGGACGACCTGCCTGCTGAGATACTGGGACCCGGCCAGGTACAGGACCCCACCATTATAGGCTACTCACCTGAACTAGTGCTCAAGCTTATATTTATCTTTTATCCAAGAACAGAATGCATTATAAGAGGACAGAAAATCCTTCTTGCTGCGAAACCCATTCATTCCTCAAACAAAGCAACCCATTGAGATCTGTCTGGCATTACGTACAGTCTATATACAATATCATTTATTACTGTCTCCTCATTCCTTGTTCCCGTCCACTGCTTTATACCACACCGTTTTCACCTTCATTTATGTGCACTCCTGCACCTACCAAGTACAATAAGTAACTTCTGCAATTATCTATGTACCTGGATCTGTGCATTTTTATTTACAGTCTCTGTATGATATTGTTCACTACTGTGCAACACTACTATGCTTCGTGTCTCACACTAACATAGACCGCTTATAGCTCGCCCCTGTTCTGTTGCATCTCTAACATTGCTCGTACTTGGATCTGCACTCATGCTCATATTTGTACTTTTTATGCTTATATTGAGTTTTTAACATCTCAGCCTTATACTTAGCTCTCTTAATGCACATTGTTCCTGTCCTGCTGTGCACGTGTTTATCTGAGAACAACGTACCGGGTCAAATTGCCTCTATATGCGATCATACTTGGCTAATACTGAAATGTAGGAAGCCTCTCCCTGATTTACGACCGGGATTGGCCGCGGCCGGCAAGCGCCGCTGAGCAGGGACTCTCACGCTCTCGACTATTGAGACGCGCCCCAAACGCGGAACAAGACGGCTTAGACAGCCAATGGACGGGGGAGGGCGCGCTTAAAAACCCACCAATGGCGCGCCGCGGGGCAGTGTTTCGGGGCGGGCGTCGGTGCGCAGCACGCTGCTGTGTGCCTAACAACAGCTTCGGATTGGCAACTTGGAGATAAAGAGGAGAAAAAAAAAAAAAAAGAGAAAGAGAAAAGGGACGGAGGAGAGCTGGCCGCCGAGCCGCGCAGTGCGAGTCGCGACCGGGAGCGTGTCTCTAGCGGAGGGGCGAGTGGTGAGTCGGCTTCCTGCTCCTTTTTACGGGTGCGTGTCATTGTACAGTGTGCCTCGCATGTAGGCGCTATGTGTCGCGGCGGCGGTGTCGCGGCGGCGGGGGGGGGGGTGGTGAGGTTATTCTGCGTGGGACGCTGAAGCCGGCAGCGTTATAACCGGCTGCCGGGCGGAGCGGTGTGCGGTGAAGGGGTTTAGGTGGCTGGTGGCGGGAGAGGATTATTCCCGTTTACCAGCCACTTGCTCCTTTTTCGTTCAGTTAACGCCACATATATATATATAGTTCTGTACATTGTTGGCTGTATTATTATTATTCTTATTATTCTTATTATTCTTATTATTATTTGTAGTCTGATACCATCAGAGTTCCCAGTCGGACTGACTGAACCTGCAGGCCGGTGTAGTGGACGGGCTTGATTGATCCCCCAAATTCAATGACAACGAAAACCTCGACCCCCGAATGAATGAATGAATGGGTGAATGTTGGGGAGAAAGGGAAGACGCACGTTTCACCCCCCCCTCCCTGTTCTCCCCCCTCCCCGTCCTTGTAAAACGCCTTTAGCGTTGCTCAGAGTTTCTGCCCAGCCCAGCACGGCGGCTGCATGTAGTCTGTGGCAGCCCAGCAGGACCCCTGTCAGGACGGCTACCCCGCCGGTCCGGCGTCTCCTCGCCGCTCCCGGTGCGGCTCGATCCCGCTTACCTGCGGGTCGAACCCCGGAGGGACGACGAAGAAACGGTCCTTCTAGTGGCGGTGGTTCGTTTGATATTCCAGTCGGCGTGTCCTCACGAGAGCAGCTTGTAAAAAAATCTATTCTGGAATTGCTCCGGGTTCGAAGGGCTCGTGAGGCGGATAAGTGGCCTACTCTTATCAAAATAGACAAGAGGTTCTCCAACTCTGACTTGGCATTTTCATCTCTGCTGCTGCTGGAGGGATGTTATATCAGTCACTGCCGTTTGCGGACCGGCCTGGTTGTGAACGCGGTCTAACGCATCAAGCCGCTTCTCTGTCAGACTCTCTTACCTCATTTCTTTCCATTTAAATCTTCATTTCCTCTCCCCTTTCTTGTGCTGCGTTTCCTCCATCCTCTAATTCTGCTGGTAGTGGATTTATGGCTGCGCTGGGCTGACGCTGCCCTTTGCTCCTTCCTAAGTACCCCTTGATTTGAATGATTTCCTGGATAATGAATAGCTGCCGGTGGCTGGAGCTGCTTTAAGTCTTTGTTTCCTTTTAACTGTTTGTTCAACGCACAGAAGCTGGGATTTGTAAAACCGGTCAATGGATAAATGTGGGGAGCGGTTATGCGAGTAGGGAGGCTACTAACACACAGACAGGCTTCTGTTTTGTTTGCCCGAGTGTCAGTAACTTAATGATGGGCTCCATTCACAATCTGTTCATCGGCCCAGTAAGTTTACACCTAATAGGAGATGGACTTGGTGGGGTGCTGACACGAGACGCAGCAGGTCGTTGTTGGAGGTCAGCTCAGAATGTAAACTGAATGCGATCATTTCTGCTTAATGGTCCCTCAGGGCTCAGATGCTGAGGAAACTTTACTTCTGGGTGTGACGCAGCTGAAAAGTCGTGTGAAACCGGACCCGTTTGTTGTGGTTAAACCAGTTTGCGTGGAGACCTCGGTGTGTTTCGGGTCGTACTGAGCGATTGAATTGATCACAAGTGCGTTTTCTTCAGTTTCGGGATGACCACAGGCTGATGATTTTCGGTGATAGTGGCTGTCGTGGGTTTCATGTTTGACAACGTGTGCCCTAAAGCACATTTCATTGTAATGTACAAAACGTGTTTTGTAGATCAAGTTTGATTGTGGGCGGCTCGGTGGCGCAGTGGTTAGCGCGGTCACCTCACAACAAGAAGGTCCTGGGTTCGAGCCGCAGGGTAGTCCAACCTTAGTGGATCATCCCGGGTCGTCCTGGGTTCCCTCCCACAGTCTAAAGACCTGTAAGTCAGGTGAATTGGCTGTGCTAAATTGTCCCTAGGTATGAATGGGTGTGTGTGTGATGGCCTGGCGGCCTGTCCAGGGTGTCTCCCCGCCTGCCGCCCAATGACTGCTGGGATAGGCTCCAGCATCCCCGTCACCCTGAGAGTCAAGTCATGTCAGTTTTATTTGTACAGCCCAATATCACAAATTACAAATTTGCCTCAGTGGGCTTAACAGCAACACAACATCCTGTCCTTAGACCCTCTCATGGAGTAAGGAACAACTCCCTTAAAGAAAACCCTTTAACAGGGAGAAAAAATAAGAAGAAACCTCAGGGAGAGCAACAGAGGAGGGACCTCTCGCCCAAGACGGACACCGTGAGAGCAGGATAAGCGGTTCAGATAATGGATGGACGGAGGTTTGAACGGTTGATTTGCATGAAAACGGGACAGCCAGTCACACAGCTTCTGCGCTACACTACCATCGTTGGCGGGCCAACACAGAACTCCTCAAGAGTTGGCCTGCGAGCAAAGCGTAGTTGAGCGTCTCTGCCACCAGCTCTCGCCTTGAGAGGACTCTCAGTTGAGGAGGAAGTACTGACCACGTTTCCGTCCACATGTTGCGTGAATATTCAGCAAAATCTCGAAGACGGAGCATGTGTGGCATGTGTGTTTTACACGTTATCGTTTAGCAGGCGTTTTACCCAGAGGGATTTCTACCACAGTCGGCAAATTCACAAAGAGATTGTTAGCCATGGCAAGTGTGTATGTGTGTGATAAATCACAGTGACACAAATAATTATGGATTCAAAATGCAAATTAGCTGAACAAGGGCCATCTGTAGGCCTGTGAAAGGGAAGGTTTTGGGGGGGTTTTTTGGGTTTTTTTTTTTTTGAATGAAGTGGGTGAGTGAGTCTACAGCCCTGATGGAAGACAGGAGTCCAGTCCACCATTAGACGGTCAGGTGAGAGAAAAGTCTGGACCTAGAGCTCAGCCCTTTTTGAATGGGCATAGACGGTAAAAGAGAGGGCGAGGGAGAGTGCGCGTTTCACATGCCAACACCCATGCCAACATGTACCCTGGTTCTGCTGAATGACAGAAGCTAAGCAGGTGAGGGCTTGGCTAGTATTTGGATGGGAGACCTCCTGGGAAAAGCGAGTCGCTGCTGGGAGTGGTGTTGGTGGGGCAGTCTTCCCTCTGGTCCTCATAAAAACAATAAATCCCAACGTGCCAGTGGAGTGATGGGAGAATTCACTGAGAAATGGCTTGATGGAAACAGATATAGCAAAATATGAATTTAAAACCTGATATTATTACAGTTTCAGAATGTCTTTTGACCTTTTCTTGTGGACTGATAGGTGCCGCTGCTAGATTATTTTTTTTCTAATCAAAATTTTGTTTTTATTAGTCTATTCTCATTTAAAGATGGCAGTTGTGTTTAAAAAAAAAGACTGAAAGAGAATTAAACTCCGGTCTGTAGAATTGACCCTTTGCTGCTTTGTGTTAATGGCCATAATCCTGCACAGATTAAGGAAACGGCATTATCGGCCGTTGAAAACAAAAAAGGGCTTAGCGGGAATTACCCTTCTCGGTTACTGAGCATTAAATCTGAAGCAGAAAGTTTACAGAAACAGTACTTGTGTAAATATTGTGGTAGCAATCTTGATATCCCAGCTGGGGAATTTGAATCATAGCCCACATCCAAACTGAGCCGTATTGTCATTTTGGGGTGGGCTGAAACAAATCCATTAAGCGCAAAACCGCGGCACAAAGCTATGATGATTTCAGCATCGCAGCGTTTGCCCTGTTGAAGCCCAGCGAGCAGACGCTGGGGAGCGCCCGGATGTGGCGATTTCTACATCTCTGAATATCGGAGCGTTGACTCGGGGAGTGTTGTCAGCTTTTCTAATGCAAGGGCCTTCCAATGAAGGCGTTTTGTGGTACATGTACTTTGGATTACTGCAGTTTTCACATCTCACTGGAGGTGAAGGGGATGGAGCCTTGAAAAATAACGCCGACATTGTGAAATTCGAAAAATGGTAATTTCAGTTGAATTGAAATGTCGTTGTGATATGTAGTCAGGGGGGGTACCTGCCCTGAATGTGGTGTAGGGATCCTGGTGAGAAAGATGAGTTCGTGGACCGTTTGGGTTGTGTGTCACTGGGTATGGTCAGTGGAGGCCTGTTGTGTGTGTGTGTGTGTGTGTACTCTTTGCTAATGCGAACAAGTGTATTTGTGTGTGACCCCCTCCAGAGTCTATTCTTTGGTTTCTGTTGTTCATCTCACCTGTCATTTCTGCTATTTTTAACCCCCAGACAGGCGCAGTTTGTTTGGTCCTGGAGGCAGTTTGATTTAGCGTCTCACTAGCTCCATGCTGACACACACACACACACAGGACTAGAAGCCTAAATACTACTGGTGGTGGTTCTAGTACCCTGGCAGAAGTTGAAGTGCAGATGCCCTGTGTGACAGCGGGAGCGGTTAGGGTGTTGACTCTTGTCTCTAGCGCCACATTGGGTGGCTAATTGACACAGACTCCCAATTAGACTTGCTGAATTGCTTGTACAGTTTAACTGTAGCTAATTCTGCTATTGCTGGTGATCCGCTATGCACAAGTGTGTGAAGGACGGGGCGTCCGGGTGGCGTGGCGGTCTATTCCGTTGCCTACCAACGCGGGGATCGGCGGTTCGAATCCCCGTGTTACCTCCGGCTTGGTTGGGCGTCCCTACAGACACAATTGGCCGTGTATGCAGGTGAGATGCCGGATGTGGGTATGTGTCCTGGTCGCCGCATTAGCGCCTCCTCTGGTCGGTCGGGGCACTTGTTCAGAAGGGAGGGGGAACTGGGGGGAATAGCGTGATCCTCCCATGCGCTACGTCCCCCTGGTGAAACTCCTCACTGTCAGGTGAAAAGAAGCGGCTGGCGACTCCACATGTATGGGAGGAGGCATGTGGTAGTCTGCAGCCCTCCCCGGATCGGCAGAGGGGGTGGAACAGTGACCGGGATGGTTCGGGAGAGTGGGGTAATTGGCCAAGTACAAGTGGGGAGAAAAAAGGGGGGGGGGGTTGTGTGATGGACGATAGGTGCAAACAACCCTTTGTGGTTTTATGGTGGCGTTCTTCGTCTGCAGGTCTCATACACTCCTGATCCTGCAGCAGCAGGTGTGAGCTGATGTCAGGAGAGGGGTCCAGTATTCTGACCCACGCTGCCACCATTACCTCACTCCAGCGTTGTACACGTGGTAGAAAGAGTTACTTCCTGTCCCAGTCATTTACAATGCCACAGAAAAGGTATGGCTGCTTTTCCAGCTGTCGCCCCATGCGGGTGCAGCAGTATTGCCCCTCGTCTTTGAGAAAATGTTTGTCGAGCCTTTCGTGCTGCAGAAGTCGGGGCGTCTGCCGTCGGTTTCTTCATTAAGCTGGAACGACTTAATGACTTAATGACCTGGTCTAATCCCAAACGGGCTCGTGTGAAGGTTAGGTATGGGCTCTGGGGAAGAAATAAGGGGGAAAAAGGTTTGCCCTTCAGTTTCTTATGATGTTGTGAGTCTGTTTTATCATTTCTCTTGTTTGACAAGCTGGCTGGTGGCCACTGGCGTACGCCTCCGTTTGGTGGCATACTGTAACTGCACCTTAGTGCTGCCCTGAATGATCCTCGTTGGTTTCAAGAAATACAAACAGTTCAGTACTTTGTGGTCTATGTAAGCTAGACAGTGTGTTCTGCCGGTCCTTTCTCTTGTGTGTGACTGTAGTGCTGAAAGGATGAGTCCAGTCTGTGACAGTCTGGGTCTTGTTTTCTAGTTTTCCATCGGAGCCTGCTGAGACCCAGGCAACATAATGTTGTTTAATTTCTATTTTTTTGTACATAAATTAAGTGTTGGGGTGGTAAAACACACATTGCAAAGAAAAAACATGTTAAAACTTGATTGTGTTCAAAGTTTACAACATGTCCACTGTAGTGGACCCCCCCATACACACATGTGGCGCCATTTTAAAGGCACAGTCCTCCTCTTTAAGGGAAAACAGGACTGAATACAGTGGTGTGTGTAGTATGAGACATGTGAGCAAAAACGCTACGTCCACTACAGTGGACAAAAATGAATTGCTGGGTCTCAAGAATATCAGTTACTTTTTTTTGACCCCCCCCCTTTTCTCCCCAGTTGTACACGGCCCGTCACCCCACTCTTCCAAACCATCTTGATCTCTGCTCCACCCCCTCTGCTGATCCAGGGAGGGCTGCAGACTACCACATGACTTTTCTGATACATGTGGGGTCGCCAGCCGCTTCTTTTCACCTGACAGTGAGGAGTTTCACCAGGGGGACGTAGCGCGTGGGAGGATCACGCTATTCCCCCCAGTTCCCCCTCCCCCCTGAACAGGCGCCCCGACCGACCAGAGGAGGCGCTAGTGCAGCGACCAGGTACATACCCACATCCGGCTCCACCCGCAGACACAGCCAATTGTGTCTGTAGGGATGCCCGACCAAGCCAGAGGTAGCACGGGGATTCGAACCGCCGCCGCTCCCTGTGTTGGTAGGCAACGGAATAGACCGCCACGCCACCCGGACCGTATATATCGGTTCCGATACCATTTTATTCACTGGTTTCGTTTTGTAGATGTTGTACACGGGACCGCCTCTGGACCCAGTTTTACAGCAGTGTCTTGTAGGACGTTGTTGTAAAGCGAAGACGCCGCGGGTGATTGCTCGGTATTTCATTATGATTCAGATGGCCACCATACGGGGGGAGGGGGGGGGCTGCACGTGCATGTTGGGACAAATGGGAAGAGGGATCTAGTTTGGATCTGAGCATCACACGGCATGTCGGTGTCCGGCGTGAACGTCATCCGGCCACATCATATCCGGACACAGTCTGGATAGAAGAAGCACGTTAGCAGCACACGAAGAGAGCCGGCGAGGCGAGGCGAGGTGGGGCGAGGCGAGGTGGGGCGCCATTCACTCCGATGTGGACTGAGGGCCGATGTGGCCTAACGCGGACTGTCAGGTTGACGTGAGAACTACAGTATCCAGGGAGGTAGACCAAATAATATCTCCAATGCTCAAGATGTGACATCATTAGAAACTCTGTGTGTGTGTGTGTGTGTGTGGCCCTGAGACCATATGGTTGAGGAACCACCCACTCATTGGGACTCACTGCATCTCCCAGTGAAACACACACACACACACACACACACACACACACACACACACACACACACACACACACACACACACACACACATAGGACGGGGAACGTGGCGTTCCAGCACTGTGGTAACAGAGGATGGTGAGATACGTGTCCTTGGAGAGTGGGAGTGACACAGGAATACGAGGAGGGGAGACACACACACAGAGAGAGAGAGACACACACACAGACGCACAACAGTAAATCAGATATGGATAAAGTGGGTTTTGGAAAGCAGATCCAGTGTTTTCTCCCGGGCCGTTTGATTGTGTTTGTTACGGTGTGCGTGTTTCAGTGCTGAAGTATTACGTTCCCACCCTGCAACCTTGGCTCCACAGTGAGATGTGTTACTGGGATACTGTGTGTGCGTGTGTGTGTGTGTGTTTGCTTGTGTGCACATAACATACATGCAGATTAAACACGTGACAATATGTGTGCATGCATGCAAGTGCGTTTGTGCAGAAGCATGTGTATGATTGCGTCTTCGGCGTGGAAAGAAGTGGAAAACTGTGTTTGTTATGCACCCTATTGTGTGGTTGTGTATTACATACATAGCGCGTGTGTGATGGACGTGAGCGTGTGTGACATCATTAGAACCTGTGTGTTGGTCTGTTTTGCTGAGATCTCTCCACACAGCATCAAATGTCACAGTTTGTGTTTCTGTCTGTCTGTAAATCTGTAGGTGTTCTTTCTCTCTCTCTCTCTCTCGCTGTCTCTCTCTCTCTCTCTTGCTCGCTCTCTCTCTCTGTTTTTTCACTGTGATTTCCTCCTCTGTAGATCTAATACACCCCCATGGTTCCTCTCCCAGCGTTGGAGAGGAGCTAAGTCTGTGTCATCACGACTAACCTGGCCACTGAAGCAGCAGTAATGCTGTTAGCTATAAATATCGCTCTCTCTCTCTCTCTCTCTCTCTCTCGCTCTCTCTCTCCAATGATGCTTTATTGGTTAAATGCTTTAACTTAACTGAAACTTAAATGCATTATCACCTAAGCATTTTTACAAGACAACATCAACAGGGTAAATCATTCACGAGGGTGATCATTCATTCTGATTTAATGCCGACAGTAGTGGAATGGATGTGATCTCTCTATCTCTACATCTCTATCTCTAGCTCTGTCTCTATCGCTACATCTCTATCGCTACATCTCTCTGTCTCTATCGCAATATCTCTATCTGGGTCTTTAGTCTCTCTCTCCATATACACCGATCAGCCAAAACGTTAAAACCACTGACAGGTCAGTGAATAGCTGTCCTGTCGGGGTGGAAGACGCGAGGCAGCATGTGGACAGTCAGTTCTTGAAGTTGACGTGTTGGAAGCAGGGAAAATGAACGAGTGTAAGGACCCGAACGACTTGGACAAGGGACAAATTGTGATGGCTAGACGACTGGGTCAGAGTGTCTCCAAAACGGCAGGTCTTGTGTGGTGTTCCTGGTAAGCAGTGGTCAGTACCTACCAAAAGTGGTCCAAGGAAGGGCAACCGGTGAACCGGTGACAGGGTCATGGGCACCCAAGGATCACTGATGTGCGTGGGGAGCGAAGGCTAGCCCGTCTGGTCCGACCCCACAGAAGAGCCACTGCCCCTCAAATTGCTCAAAGAGTTGATGCTGGCTATGACAGACAGGTGTCAGAACACACAGGGCATCACAGCTTGCTGTGTATGGGGCTGAGTAGCCGCCGATCGGTCAGAGAGACCACGAGGACCCCTGTCCACCACCGAAAGTCCCTACAATGGACACGTGAGCGTCAGAACTGGACCATGGAGCAGTGGAAGAAGGTGGCCTGGTCTGATGAATCACCTTTTCTTTTTCATCATGTGGACGGCCGGGTGCGTGTGCGTCGTTTACCTGGGAAGAGGTGGCACCAGGATGCATTATGGGAAGAAGACAAGCTGGTGGAGGCAGTGTGATGCTCTGGTCAATGTTCTGCTGGGAAACCTCAGGTCCTGGCATTCATGTGGACGTTACTTTGACACGCACCACCGACCTAAACACTGTTGCAGACCAGGTCCAGCCCTTCATGGTAGTGGTGTTCCCTGATGGCAGTGGTCTCTTTGAGACCAGGTCCAGCCCTTCATGGTAGTGGTGTTCCCCGATGGCAGTGGTCTCTTTGAGACCAGGTCCAGCCCTTCATGGTAGTGGTGTTCCCTGGTGGCAGTGGTCTCTTTGAGACCAGGTCCAGCCCTTCATGGTAGTGGTGTTCCCTGATGGCAGTGGTCTCTTTGAGACCAGGTCCAGCCCTTCATGGTAGTGGTGTTCCCTGGTGGCAGTGGTCTCTTTGAGACCAGGTCCAGCCCTTCATGGTAGTGGTGTTCCCTGATGGCAGTGGTCTCTTTCAGACCAGGTCCAGCCGTTCATGGTAGTGGTGTTCCCTGATGGCAGTGGTCTCTTTCAGACCAGGTCCAGCCGTTCATGGTAGTGGTGTTCCCTGATGGCAGTGGTCTCTTTCAGACCAGGTCCAGCCCTTCATGGTAGTGGTGTTCCCTGATGGCAGTGGTCTCTTTCAGCAGGATCATGTGTCCTGCCACACTGCACATGTTGTTCAGGAATGGTTTGAGGAACATGACGGAGAGTTCGAGGTGTTACTTTGGTCTCCAAACTCCCCAGATCTCAATCCGATCGAGCATCTGTGGGATGTGCTGGAAAAACAAGTCCGATCCAAGGAGGCCCCACCTCCCAACTTAGAGGACTTGAGGGATCTGCTGCTAACGTCTTGGTACCAGATACCAGAGGACACCTTCAGAGGTCTTGTGGAGCCCATGCCTCGATGGGTCAGAGCTGGTCTGGCGGCACGAGGGGGCCTACACAATATTAGGCAGATGGTTTTCATGTTTTGGCTGATCTATGACACTTTCTGTGTTACAGTTCTCTTTTCCTTTTCTTGCGGCTTGGAACTCCGTATGTCTGAATAGCTGTTGCAGCATGACAAGTAATGTCCTCTGCTCCACCGATGTCCTCTTCATCTCTCCCCGCTTTCCTTTTCGTTCCCTCCCATCCCTCTCTTTCTGTCTCTCTTGCTCATGTGTACCGGTCTGTCCACGTTCTCATCATTAATCAAAACACACCTTTTCACAACTGCTTTTAACGTGTGATTCATGTTGTGTGTTACATGTTTTCGGGGTGTTGATTTTATATTTAACTTGCGTAGAGCATCTCTGAGTACCTTGAAAAGTGCTCTATAAATAGAAATTCTCTCTCTCTCCCTCTCTTTCCTCTTCTCTCTCCCTCTCTCACCCCAGGACTGAGGGATGATTGGTGCTGACAGCTTCTGTCTCTCTCTCTCTCTTCTCTCCCTGAGGGGATGTTCCATGCTGTGTTCTCACCTCAGTATTAACAGCATGTCAGGATGAGGGAGGAAGAACCCCCCCCCCCATCTTCCTCTTCCTCCCTCCTCCACACCTCCCTCCCAAATTTTAAAATCGGTGTGCCAAGCACATCAAATGTCCTCTGGTTGCCTCTCGCTCTCTCTCTCTCTCTCAATGCAGAGTTTAATATTTAACTTTTTATGTCTGTTTTTCAAATAATCTACCTATCTATTGATCTGCTGTTTTTGACGGGTATAGTTTTAAACAGTGGTTTGGTTTTCCTGCTCACACCCGTCATCTTTATTTTAGTAAACTGTGCACTGCTTTACATTCACCCAGTACAACCAGTCTTGTATTGTTGGCAACCGGGAGCTAACCAGTACAACCAGTCTTGTATTGTTGGCAACTGGAAGCTAACCAGTACAACCAGTCTTGGATTGTTGGCAACTCGGAGCTAACCAGTACAACAAGTCTCGTATTGTTGGCAACTGGGAGCTAACCAGTACAACCAGTCTTGTATTGTTGGCAACTGGGAGCTAACCAGTACAACAAGTCTCGTACTGTTGACAACTGGGAGCTAACCAGTACAACCAGACTTGTATATTGTTGGTAACAGGGAGCTAATCAGTACAACCAGTCTTGTATTGTTGGCAACTGAGAGCTAACCAGTACAACCAGTCTTGTATTGTTGGTGAATGGGAGCTAACCAGCACAAAAAGTCTTCTATTACTGGCAACTGGGAGCTAACCAGTACAACCAGTCTTGTATTGTTGGCAACTCGGAGCTAACCAGTACAACAAGTCTCGTACTGTTGGCAACTGGGAGCTAACCAGTACAACCAGACTTGTATATTGTTGGTAACAGGGAGCTAATCAGTACAACAAGTCTTGCATTGTTGGCAACTGGGAGCTAACCAGTACAACCAGTCTTGTATTGTTGGCAACTGGGAGCTAACCAGTACAACCAGTCTTGTATTGTTGGTGAACGGGAGCTAACCAGCACAACAAGTCTTGAATTACTGGCAACTGGGAGCTAACCAGTACAACCAGTCTTGTATTGTTAGTGACTGGGAGCTAACCAGTACAACAAGTCTTGTATTACTGGCAACTGGGAGCTGCCTAATACAACCTCAGTCTCCTACTGTTGGCCAGTGAGACGTTCCACAGAATTAATGTCAGGGGTTTAATGCCTTGCTCAGGGATACTGCAAAAGTAGTTTCAATTTTCATCTGAGCCAGGTTAACCCAGTCAGTCTGGGATTTGAACCAGCAACTCTTTCAGTCACAAGCTTGCTTGTGTGCTGAGCCCCACCAGTGGCCGGGTAGGGTAGCTGGGGCTGTGCTATAATAATCAAGCCGTTTCTTGCCGGCGCTGCTGTGCCAGCCGGGTGTCAGGCTGACTGATGTGTTCGCTCGGAGATGCTGGAAATAATTCGGCCGTCAGCCATGAAACACAACCACACCGGTTTGAATAGCCAGTACACTTCACGCCTGAGGTGTCTGACTTAATGTAAACATGCTTTTCAGAACACAGGGCACAGCCAGCCGGACGAGGACAGACACCAGAACACTTTCTGAGCTGCATTCATGATGGAGGACATTTCTAGAAGTGTTGGCCTGAGAATTTTTGGAGGGTAACATAAGTCTGTTTGAAAACTTTTCTTTTTTTTTCAAAGTTTATTTTCATTTTATTGGCATTGCTGGTCTGGTGACAGTTTAGTCAACGGGGCATCGGAGGTCAGCCATGGTCAGTGTCCTGCTCAAGGGCACTTCAGGAGGGTTCCAACACGGCTGATGGTTTACGCTGTTTCATCCCGATACAGCTGCAACGAAAGATGATAAAATGATGACCAGCTCTGTCAAGGAGCAAGTGAGCTTCTGCAGCCGGCAGGCCGGGGGCCTCGTGTATCTGCAGCCGGCAGGCCTGGGGTCTCGTGTGGTTGCAGCCGGCAGGCCGGGGGCCTCGAGTGTCTGCAACTGGCAGGCCGGGGGCCTCGAGTATCAACCCCTACTGTGGGCAAATGCGTTCTTACACACCCATGAGATGTTTTTAGCTCCGAAGTTTGTCTCGGAGGCCCTGTAGAGCCTGGGTAACCCCTGAATTTACACAGCCATTGGCTAACGCTGATGTCTTTGCAGGCCCAGGTGACTGCTCGCTGCAAGAGGTAGACGGTAGCTGTTAGGAGGAAGGAATTACAAATACCCATCATGCTTTGCGGCCGCCTGTCAGACAAACTTAAGGGCTAAAAAATCCCATGGGTGTGTACACGCACAAATTTGCCCAGAGTAACGATTAGATACGCAAGGCCCCTGGTGTGTATCAGTCATGCTGTGTGTGTGTGTGTGTGTGTGTGTGTGTGTGTGTGTGTGTGTGTGTGTGTGTGTGTGTGTGTGTGTGTGTGTCTGTGTGTGTAATCGAGCCTGTTTGTCTGAGCTGCAGTAGGCCTGATCTGTGTGTGTGTTACTTTAGAAAGGCGATGTAAATCTATGATTAGTGCAGACTAATGCCAACTGTCGTGTGTGTGTGTGTGTGTGTGTGTGTGTGTGTGTGTGTGTGTGTGTGTGTTGCTTAGGCCCCTTATTTAGAAGGGTGATGACTTATGTTGTCAGATTCCCTTGTTAACAGATGCATAAAATATGTTGGGCTCGGTAGCTCGCAAACACACACACACAAATGCGCACACACACACACACACACACTTGCGCACACACACACACACACACGCGCGCTCATACGCACACACACACACACAGATGGTGACATTAGCCTGAGCTAATCGGGGTTTAACAACACCTTGTTAAGCCTCAATCTATACATCTGCATTAGCTTATGATTTATAACACAACTGTATGTGTGTGTGTGCCCCAATCTTTACGTGTGCCCCCATCTTTACGTGTATGTGTGTGTGTGTGTGTGTGTGTGTGTGTGTGTGTGTGTGTGTGTGTGTGTGTGTGTGTGCGTGTGTGTGTGTGTGTGCTAACAGCTTGGGGCTCTTTCACCTCCTGTTCTCTCCATTCCTTCTTCACCTGTTTAGCTTGGCCTTCTCATGACCTGCACACAAACTCATCTTAATCACACACACACAAACACACACACACACACACACACACACACACACACACACACACACACAGGCAGACTGCTGTCTTGTCTTGTTGCTGTTAGACGGGATATTGTCAATGTTAGTGAAATGTCATGTCGAGAAAGACAGAACGAAGGAAGGAAAACAAAATAAAGGTCTGAAAGGGGCTGATGAGACAGAGAGACAGGGAGAGAGACAGACAGGCAGGGAGAGAGACAGACAGACAGGGAGAGAGACAGACAGACAGACAGGGAGACAGACAGGCAGGGAGAGAGACAGACAGACAGGGAGAGAGACAGACAGACGGGGAGAGAGACAGACAGACAGGGAGAGAGACAGACAGACAGACAGGGAGACAGACAGGCAGGGAGAGAGACAGACAGACAGGGAGAGAGACAGACAGACGGGGAGAGAGACAGACAGACAGATAGAGAGACAGACAGACAGACAGGGAGAGAGACAGACAGACAGACAGGGAGAGAGACATAGACAGTAAAGGTGTGAAGCTGTTGATGAGAACAGAACAGTTGTTCTATTCTTTCCCTTCAGGACATGAGGGATATCTTGGAGATGGCTGGGGTGGGTGATGGCGTCAGTGGTTGACGGCGTCAGTGGCGATGGCGTCAGTCGGTGATGGTGTCAGTCGGTGATGGTGTCAGTGGGTGATGGTGTCAGTTGGTGTTGGTGTCAGTTGGTGTTGGCGTCAGTGGGCGATGGCGTCAGTGGGCGCTGGCGTCAGTGGGTGTGACGGCGTCAGTGGGCGATGGTGTCATTGGGCGATGGTGTCAGTGGGCGATGGTGTCAGTGGGCGACGGCATCAGAGGGCGTCAGTGGGCGATGGTGTCAGTGGGTGATGGTGTCAGTGGGCGATGGTGTCATTGGGCGATGGTGTCAGTGGGCGATGGTGTCAGTGGGCGACGGCATCAGAGGGCGTCAGTGGGCGATGGCGTCAGTGGGTGATGGCGTCAGTGGGTGATGGCGTCAGTGGGCGATGGCTGGGGTGGGTGATGGTGTCAGTGGGTGATGGCTGGGGTGGGTGATGGTGTCAGTGGGTGATGGCGTCAGTGGGTGATGGTGTCAGTGGGTGATGGCGTCAGTGGGTGATGGCGTCAGTGGGTGATGGCTGGGCTGGGGTGGGTGATGGTGTCAGTGGGTGATGGCGTCAGTGGGTGATGGCTGGGCTGGGGTGGGTGATGGTGTCAGTGGGTGATGGCGTCGGTGGATGATGGCTGGGGTGGGTGATGGTGTCAGCGGGTGATGGCTGGGGTGGGCGATGGTGTCAGCGGGTGATGGCTGGGGTGGGTGATGGTGTCAGTGGGTGATGGTGTCAGTGGGTGATGGCGTCAGTGGGTGATGGCTGGGGTGGGTGATGGTGTCAGTGGGTGATGGCTGGGCTGGGGTGGGTGATGGTGTCAGTGGGTGATGGCGTCGGTGGATGATGGCTGGGGTGGGTTGTGGTGTCAGCGGATGATGGCTGGGGTGGGCGATGGTGTCAGCGGGTGATGGCTGGGGTGGGTGATGGTGTCAGTGGGTGATGGCTCGGGTGGGCGATGGTGTCAGTGGGTGATGGCTCGGGTGGGCGATGGTGTCAGCGGGTGATGGCTGGGGTGGGTGATGGTGTCAGTGGGTGATGGCTCGGGTGGGCGATGGCGTCAGTCGGTGATGGTGTCAGTGGGTGATGGCGTCGGTGGATGATGGCTGGGGTGGGTGATGGTGTCAGTGGGTGATGGTGTCAGTGGGCGATGGCGTCAGCGGGTGATGGTGTCAGTGGGTGATGGTGTCAGTGGGTGATGGCGTCAGTGGGTGATGGCTGGGGTGGGTGATGGTGTCAGTGGGTGATGGCGTCAGTGGGTGATGGCTGGGGTGGGTGATGGTGTCAGCGGGTGATGGTGTCAGTGGGTGATGGTGTCAGTGGGTGATGGCTGGGGTGGGTGATGGTGTCAGTGGGTGATGGTGTCAGTGGGTGATGGCGTCAGTGAAGTCCATCCTCCCCCACGTTGTGAGCCCCTAATCCCGACAGTAGACTTCTCACCACCGCTCCATCTTAACACGCGTGTCACACAACTCCACCTCTGCTGGTCTGACGCCGTAGTGAATCTGAGCCGGCAGTTCAGTTTGACACCAGCAGGCACCATCACAGGTTCATGACTTGTACCTGGAAGGAAGGTGGATGAGGGTGGAGCTGCAAGATTACATACAAACCTAGATGAAGAACGAAACACACTGCGAACTAAAGCTCCAACTTATTCAATGTAAATACAACATCCCCGTCACGTAGTCTTTCTTCAGCCATCTGGATGGATGGAGGGAGGGCTGGATGGAGGGAGGGATGGATAGGGGGATGGATGGAGGGAGGGATGGAGGGATTAGGATGCTTGGAGAAGTGGGGTAGTTGGCCAAGTACAGTTGGGGAGAAAGAGGGGGAACAATAACGACATCACAAGCCTGAAGGTTCAGTTGAGGAATCGGCTCCAACTGCTTTCTCATTCTTGCCACGCTGATTCAGTAACATGGTGTTTGCAGCAGTGACAAAATCTCATCACGTGTGTGTCTGTGTGTGTCTGTGTGTGTCTGTGTGTGTGTGTCTGTGTGTCTGTGTGTGTGTGCGTGTGCGTGTCTCTCTCTCCTCAGGCTGACAGAAGTGCTTCCCTCCTCCTTTCTCTGAGAGAAGGGCGACCCAGACAGGACAGTGAAAGGTAAGCCCGGCCCGCTGCGGTGGACACGGTGTCGTTTCTGTGTCGGGGGGGGGGGGGGCGGTGCCTTGCTCAGCGGCACTGCGGCAGTGCTGTGATCGAGTCGACGTTGAGGAGGCAGGTCATACTGGGGCCTCTGCGGTACGGCTCGGCGGTAATTCGGCTGGTCGTCTTCCAGTGGCGGCGTATCTGGATGAGGTGCCGATGTTGTCGCATTGTGGTGCGGTTTTGTTGTGTAGGTTGTGTAGACGGGTCCTGTCTGTGTGGAGTGTGCATGTTCTCCCCGTGTCTGTGTGCACTTCCTCCGGGTGCTCCGGTTTTCCCCCCCACTTTCAAAAAGACATGCATGTTAGGGTTAATGCTCCTGCCTGTGCCCATGAGCAAGGCACTGGGATAAAGAACTGGAGTTGGTCCCCGGGTGCTGCAGCTGCCCACTGCTGCTATACAACAGGATGGGTCCAATCATGTTGAAGACAATTCGTTGTACGACTACGATGACAAAATAAGGCGGCCTTCTTTCTTTTCTTCTTCTCTCATAAAGGACCACGTGTGCACATGCAGGTCTTCTTCTCTCATAAAGGACCACGTGTGCACATGCAGGTCTTCTTCTCTCATGAAGGACCACGTGTGCACATGCAGGTCTTCTTCTCTCATAAAGGACCACGTGTGCACATGCAGGTCTTCTTCTCTCATAAAGGACCACGTGTGCACATGCAGGTCTTCTCTCATAAAGGACCACGTGTGCACATGCAGGTCTTCTTCTCTCATAAAGGACCACGTGTGCACATGCAGGTCTTCTTCTCTCATAAAGGACCACATGTGCCCGTGCAGGTCTCGGGACTGCAGCTTTAGTCATAATAAAACAGAGGAAACAGCTTGAAGGACATTGTTCTGGGTCTGGGTTCTGGTTTCTGGCGGAAACCCGGGCTGTCTCAGGTTATGTAAGCAGGTGATAATGGGATTCTGCTCCCAGCATGCACCGCTGCCTGCATAATTTATGCCGTTGCCGTAGTGATGTGGTCATTTAGCCATGGGGTGGATTGGGGGTGGAGTCTGACAGCTGGTAGACAGACTTCAACCCCCCCACCCCCATACACCTGTGTGTGTGTGTGTGTGTGTGTGTGTGTGTGTGTGTGCGTGTGTGCGTGTGTGCATGTTGTGGGGTGATGCTTGTACGTGTGTGTGCTCAAGACAATGGCTTTTTCATGCATTCTTGGAAACTGGTGTGTGTGTGTGTGTGTGTGTGTGTGTGTGTGTGTTGAGCTGTAAACTGAAGGATATGACTGTGCGGTGATGAAACACATCAGTGCTGGTGTAATATTGACATTTCTTACCAAATGTATAAAAATCGGCATTTCGTGTGTTGAAAATGGCTCAACACGCCCCCTACTGTTTTAAATCAGCCCTGAACCTTGCAAGCCCAATGCTGACGTAGTCGACCGGTTCCCCCTCCTCCCCTGAACAGGCACTACGACCGACCAGAGGAGGCGCTAGTGCAGTGACCAGGACACATACCCACATCCGGCTTCCCACCCGCAGACACGGCCAATTGTGTCTGTAGGGACACCCGGCCAAGCCGGAGGTAACACGGGGATTCGAACAGGCGATCCCCGTGGTAGCAGGCAACAGAATAGACTGCTATGCTACCCGGACCCCCCCGGACTTTCACTTTCGACGGCTGTAGAAGCACCACCGGACAACTGGGTCGGTCGGGCTGGGCTCACACCACGGCTGGGGGAGCAGTCACCTCTCTCCTCTGCCGGAAGGCCACGGCCCGTCTTGTGGGGCCCCCTTCAGTCTGCATCGCATCCGTGTCACGGTGGTCCGGGCCTCTTCGCGGGGCGGTGTGTGACGCCATGTGGGCCGGAGAAGGGGACTCGGTACGGTGGTGTATGGCGGCGAGTTGGTGACTCGCACCAGGCCCTTCTCATGGATCTCTCCAGCTCCTCTGCCCATACTCCTGCCTCACACTTACTGTGCCCCTTCAGCCCCTCGTCTACTTATTATGCAGTGGGGGGAGAAGTTGTACTTTAATGGATAATCATATGGGGGAGAGCGAGGCTGAGCTGTGAGATCACTGACCTCCCACACACTGCTTTACTGTCAAGTCAAGTCAGTTTTATTTGTGTAGCCCGATATCACGAAGTTGCCTCAGGCGGCATTACAGCAACACAACATCCTTTCCTTCGACCCTCACATAGGATAAGGAACAACTCCCTAAAATATCCTTTAACAGGGAGGAAAACTAAGAGGAAACCTCAAGGAGAGCAACAGAGGCGGGATCTCTCTCCCAAGACGCACAACGTGCAATGGATGTTGTGTTTACACAATTTACACAATACAACGGTGAAAGAGGATAACACAATTATAAGATATATGAAGAATATGATGAGGAGGATACCAAGCAGTGTCCAGACGCCACCGGAACAGCCCAGCACCCGAGCCACACGACCACCATCACCATGGAGACCCGACAGGAGGACAGACTACACATGCACACAGGGAGACTCACATCACACCACTCACACACACACACGGCAGAAGAGACAAGAAAACACCTTAGTCACACATCGGCGAGAGAGAAGGACACAACAGGAGGACATAACATCTCTCTCCCTCGCACATAATCTGTGTGTGTGTGTGTGTGTGTGTGTGTGTGTGTGTGTGTGTGTGTGTGTGTGTGTGTGTGTGTGTGTTGGTATAATTTGATATAATGTATATAATGTCCTAGCTACAGCGTTGGGCTGTTCTCTCTCAGTCCATTTTCTGAAACCCGACATGTGTTTGAAACATGTATCATGTGGTTGTATGTTGTTACATTTGTATCTTTACATGGAGGTGTTTGAAACATGTATCATGTGGTTGTATGTTGTTACATTTGTATCTTTGCATGAAAGTGTTTGAAACATGTATCATGTGGTTGTATGTTGTTACATTTGTATCTTTACATGGAGGTGTTTGTTTGAAACATGTATCATGTGGTTGTATGCTGTTACATTTGTATCTTTACATGGAGGTGTTTGTTTGAAACATGTATCATGTGGTTGTATGTTGTTACATCTGTAGTTTTACATCCAGGGGGCAGTGCTGATGAGGTGTGTTTGCATTTTTTT
>NC_079217.1:60029674-60039674 GCF_029633865.1 Lampris incognitus
AGCCCATCAGGAGTCATTAAGAGATAGATGGGCCTGCCTGTCACCGCGCTGCAAAGCACTCTGGGAGCTGAACTGGACGCCAAACATCGGAGAGAGATGGAGGAAAGATTAAGTTGTGCTTCCAGATACCTTCTCCTCCCTCCCTCGCTCCCTCCCCTCATTTCATCTTTCTCTCGCTCTTCGCTGACGCATCCTCCCCGTTTCTCCCTATCTCTGTGAACGACTCCCCCCTCCCAGGTTATCACTTTCTGTCTCCCTCCACCTGTCAACACCATCCTTCATGTGTTTCTTCTTCCTTTATCCTATTTCTCTTCCTCGCATACTTCTTCTATTGATCTTCCTCCTTTCTGTCCATTCTGTCTCTCTCATTGCTAGTCTTTTCTTCCAGCACCCCTCCCTCTCTCTCTCCCCATCTCTCTCTCCCCATCTCTCTCCCCCCCCTCTCTCTCCCCCCGCTCTCTCTCCCCCACTCTCTCTCCCCCTCCCCTCTCCCCATCTCTCTCCCTCACTCTCTCTCCCCCCTCCGTCCCTCTCCCTCCCTCTCTCCCCATCTCTCTCCCTCACTCTCTCTCCCCATCCCCCCCCTCTCTCCCCCATCTCTCTCTCTCTCTCTCTCTCCTCATCTCTCTCCCCCCCCTCTCTCTCCCCCGCTCTCTCTCCCCCTCCCCTCTCCCCATCTCTCTCCCTCGCTCTCTCTCCCCCTCCGTCCCTCTCCCTCCCTCTCTCTCTCCCCCATCTCTCTCTCTCACTCTCTCTCCCCATCCCTCCCTCTCTCTCCCATCTCTCTCTCTCTCTCTCTCTCTCTCTCTCTCTCTCTCTCTCTCTCTCTCTCTCTCTCTCTCTCCCCATCTCTCTCCCCCCCTCTCTCTCCCCCGCTCTCTCTCCCCCTCCCCTCTCCCCATCTCTCTCCCTCGCTCTCTCTCCCCCTCCGTCCCTCTCCCTCCCCTCTCCCCATCTCTCTCCCTCGCTCTCTCTCCCCCTCCGTCCCTCTCCCTCCCTCTCTCCCCATCTCTCTCCCTCTCTCTCTCCCCCTCTCTCCCCCATCTCTCTCTCCCCCATCTCTCTCTCCCCCGCTCTCTCCCCCTCCTTCCCTCTCCCCATCTCTCTCCCTCGCGCTCTCTCTCCCTCCGTCCCTCTCTCTCTCCCTCTCTCCCCATCTCTCTCCCCCTCCCTCCCTCTCTCTATCTCCCTCTCTCCCCCATCTCTCTCGCTTTCTCTTTCTGTCGGTTCTGTCTGTCTCTCATTGTTGCTCTTCTTTCAGCAACCCTCCCTCCCTCTCCCTCTCCTCTCTCTCTCCCCCCCTCTCTCTCCTCTCTCTGTCTTTCTGTCCATTCTGTCTGTCTCTCATTGTTACTGTCTTTTCTTCCAGGACCTATCTTTCTCTCTCCCTCTCTCTCTCTCTCCCTCTCTCTCTCGCTCACTCTCTCTCCCTCTCTCCCTCTCTCTCTCCCTCTCTCCCTCTCTCTCTCTCCCTCTCTCTCTCTCTCTCTCTCTCTCTCTCTCTCTCGCTGTCTCGCCCTCTCTCCCTCTCTCCCTCTCTCTCTCCATCTCTCTCGCTCACTCTCTCTCCGTCTCCCTGTCTCTCTCTCCCTCTCCCTGTCTCGCTCTCTCTCTCATATGCCAGTTCTCTCATTCGGTTGCTCTTTCTTTGTCACTTCGTTTCCTGCTCACTTGGGTTTCCTCTTTCATCCCTAATTTCTTTTTCTTTGTTTTCTTTTCCTTTCTTCCATTTTTCAGTTTTTCATCATTCTGTCTTCTGAGCTGAAGTAGTCTTTGCTTTCTCTCTCTCTCGCTCTCTCGCTCACATTCCTCACTCTCGAACTCTTATCATTTTCTAGATTAATCTGTATTTCCTGGTTTTACCCTCCTTATCTCTGCCTCTATCATTTGAGGCTTTCCCCCTCTCTCCTTCTCTCCACCTCCTTGTTTATTAAATCTATCGTTTTCTTCCTTTCCCTTCAGCTGCTCTGCCTCCTGTAAAGCCCATCTGGTCCCGCCCATACAGCCAATCAATCACTGCCGGTGACTCAGCGATGACCAATCACAGCCACTGATTGCTCAAACCCAGCGATGATGTCATCGGCCAGTCATGGCACCTACCCTCACAAAGGCCCTCCCTGGTGTATTGGTTAAGAGAAGATTAAACTTCCTCCTTTAATGAACCCCACTCTTCCGAGCCATCCCGGTCGCTGCTCCACCTCCTCTGCCTATCAGGGGAGGGCTGCAGACTACCACGTGCCTCCTCCCATACATGTGGAGTCACCAGCCGCTTCTTTTCACCTGACAGTGAGGAGTTTCACCAGGGGGACGAAGCGTGTGAGAGGATCACGCTATCCCCCCCCCCCCGAATAGTCTCCCCCGACCGACCAGAGGAGGCGCTAGTGCAGCGACCAGGACAAATACCCACATCCGGCTTCCTACCCGCAGACATGGCTAATTGTGTCTGTAGGGACGCCTCACCAAGCCAGAGGTAACACGGGGATTCAAACCAGCGATCCATGTGTTGGTAAGCAATGGAATAGACCGCTATGCTACCCGGACACCCTAACTTGGCCTTTTAGGCGTTACTGATAAACGAGTCCCCTTCGGGACTAATGTAAAGACGTGTGGGTGCTCTCCCATACAAACGAGTTGACAATTCCCTGGAAAACTCGTTTTGTGCAGTTTGCTGCACGTTGGGCTTGGGTGAGGTTTCCCAACCGAGATTTGCCTATTTTATAGCCTTCCCGACATCCTTGAAACCCTTTTCTGTAACCAGAGTCAAACACGTTGTTTTAAAATATCCATTTTAATTATGAAATCTCACCTTCGAGTCGCTTGTCCAAGTCTTATTTCCAAATGGATCTGTCAATATGGACACCCCTGTTCTTCTTCTACAACACTTTACTGCACACCGGGGATAGATACATCTGAGCTTGCTTGTTCGTTATCACCACGGACATAGAAAATGGAGGAAATAAAGATGTTTCCTTCATAGCAGGAACAAAGGGATTAGGGCTCTGTTCGGTCGCCTGGCCGAGGCGCGTCAGACTGGGCGGGAGTGAGTCGGCCAAGGCGACAGTGCCGTATCTTGGCAGAGTGTCGGGCAGGGTCAGTTGCGACCCGTGTGTGAGAAGGTGCTGGCAGTGGAGAAGCATGCTCCCCGCCACCACTAACAAAGACCTAATGCAGTTTCTTGGCCTTGTTGGCTGTTACCGTAGCTTTTGTAAGACTTTTTCTGTCGTGGTTGCGCCATTAGCTGACTCGCTTCAAACTACTGCGAGATGTATGTGGTCCCCCCCAAGTGTCAAAGTGCATTTGAGAATGTTAGAATCTCGTCGTGTGCGGCCCCTGTTCTGGCTGCACCACTGCTGGATGATCCTTCCTGACTCCAGCTGGATGTCGGTAATGTGAGCACCGGCACAGTTTGTTGCAGGAAGGCAAGGATGGCGTTGACCGACCTGTTTGCTACATCTCAAGGAAATTTAATTCCTATCAGCTTAACTATGCAGTGATTGAGAAGGAGGCTTTGGCTCGGATTTGGGGCTTACAGTACTTTGAGGTTTACATCGGCGCAGGGGGTAAGCCAGTAGTTGTCTATACTGACCACAACCCGTTGACCTTCTTGAAGCTATTCTCTGTTGTTCCAGGCCTACACGTAGTTCGGCCACAGATGATATCATGGTGGATGGTTTCTCTCGGGCCCCAGTGGGTTAAGCTATGTTACTTTTGGGGTTTCCTTCAACGCGGGTCTCGGTTTTGCTGTCTTTTTCTTTCCCTCTTCATTTGTACCCAGGATCCAGTTGCTGAGGTGTGAGGAGCGTGGTGGGACAGTGTGGGTATTGTGAGGACTTCCTATTTATTGTGTATACATTACATATGTATTGTATATTATTTATTGTATATGTTATGGAAATTATATACCTTACGGTTATATTGTGGTGAACCCTTTGGAACCCTTATTTATTGTGGGGGGGGGTGACGACCCCTGCCCTTCCTTGCCAGTCTGTCTTTTGTCTCCCTGTTTTGCAGATAGCTGGTTGGTGGGGCAGGGGATCATCAGCGCTAAGCAGAAGCACCTGGGCCCAGTGCTCCCAGGCTGTAAATACCCCCCTCCGATCAAAATCAAGTGTTAAACCTTGTTAATGTGTACAGGTGGTGTTAGGGTAATGTTACAAGACATGTCAGGGGCAAAATAGGCAGTCAGTGCCACGCCCGAGCAGATCTGCTTTGAAACTGCAGTGTAGCAAGGTCTCAAAAAACCCCCCCAAAAAACTCAGATTCAGGCGGGCAGGGTTTCGTTAAAGGACGGGGTGGCGCTTTCCATATTATATGCACCCGCTACGGCGACGCCAACCACAGAAATTATGTAGCTACTTATTGTAAATTTGCCAGCTATGAGTTTCCCTACTACTGGCAGCCTGTCCAGGATTTCTTCCCGCCTGTCGCCCAATGACTGCTGGGATAGGTTCCAGCATCCCCTCGGCCCTGATTGGGATAAGCGGCTTGGATAATGGATGGAAGTTTCCCTACTTTCAAAACGATGGCAGAGACATGTCTTTTTTTTCGGCTGCAATTTACAAAAGGAGAAATGGTGAGCCTTCATTTATCACCAGAGGGTCGGAAAACCCGAGGGAAATGGGGTGCAGTTTATTTGGGAAAATCGCAAAGTCCCGGCCAAACCTCCAGAGAAATCACGGGATTGCAGTAGCCATGTCCAGGAGCACGGTTTAGAAAACGTCACAAAAACAGACGGGATTTTCCAGGAAACGTATACTGAAGGCCGACGCCGTGGCGTCCATTTATCCTGGAGACACAGCGGGTACGGGCCGGCATGCTGGTCAAATGGAGCGTTTATTTTTCTTTCTCTTTCTCCAGAGTCTTTGTATGGTGTTCGACGTGTTTCTTCCTCATGGCACATCTGAGTGTTTCTCTTTGCCAGGTCGATAACCGGTCAGAGCTGGTGAGCGGGACCACGTTAAGCTAACATTAGCAACAGGTTGTTAGCTGGCCGATAACGTAGTCGAGCCAAAGGCTCATGTTATCTATGACTGTTGTGTTTCTGACTTTGTAGAGAGTGGTACATGGAATCCATCACCATTCTGATACGTCCACTTGTATGTGACTGTGGCAAGTCTGTTCCCACGAGGGGGTTTGGACAGAGGGACGGAGGCAAATATCGTGAGTCACAGATATATTCATTGCAACACGTACATACACAGCGGCACGGTGGCACAGTGGTTAGCGCGGTCGCCTCACAGCAAGAAGGTCCTGGGTTCGAGCCCCAGGGTACTCCAACCCTGGGGGTCGTCCCGGGTCGTCCTCTGTGTGGCGTTTGCATGTTCTCCCCGTGTCTGCGTGGGTTTCCTCCGGGTGCTCCGGTTTCCTCCCACAGTCCAAAGACATGTAGGTCAGGTGACTCGGCCGTACTAAATTGTGCATAGGTGTAAATGTGTGTGTGTGAGTGTGTGTGAGTGAGTGATGGCCTAGCAGCCTGTCCAGGGTGTCTCCCCGCCTGCCGCCCAATGGCTGCTGGGATAGGCTCCAGCATCCCTGCGACCCTGAGAGCAGGATAAGCGGTTTGGATAATGGATGGATGATGGATGGACATACATACAGACATGAAGAGTAGACGGCGCCGGCCACAGATCTGGCCGGCTCAGGGAGCTTTCCCAGTCATTCCCTGGCACACCGTGTGTTGTGCCCCTTCCTCCTTTCCCTGGCTCCGCTTCCTCGGGGTGACAGCCACCTGGTGGTGGCTCCGCCCGGCATGGTGTGCAGCATCTCCCTCTGTCTCTCTCCGTCCACGGCAGCCTGCCGTCTCTCTCGTCCGTCTTGGTCATGTGGTACATTTACCTCTGCCCAGTGTGGTGGTGGTGGTGGTGGTGGTGGTGAGGCTCTGCTTACGATGCTGGCCCAAGAGAGTGAACCGACAACTCAGCGGGGAGGATGAAGGCTCCACAGTCACGCCAACTCACCTCCTCCTCCCCGCTGGTGCTGCCAGGCCAGAGCAACCCTGTCCTATTTGCTCTTCTCCTTCTTCAGGATCCGTTTCCGGTCGGAACATGTATGGCTGGATTACTCCTCTGTTACCACTTGCCATCGTATAGCGTACGGTAGCAAGCGAAACAGAAAACTAGCAGAGGTTACTATGTTTGACCAGCAGAGTTGACGGTGAGCAGATATAGGCACTGCTGGCGAGCGGCGGAGGGGCGGTGAGATGCGGGTGGGGGGGTGGAGGAGATTTGAATTGAGGGTGGGGATAATTTGCATATTGATAGATCCTGGTTTTTTTTTTTAATGAGGGAGAAGGAGTAGATGTGATTTTCAGGATTTTAACACGAAAATTGAACTTGTTTTGCAGATAAACCACATCGGCAATGTATTATATGAAGCAGAGCATTTTATATGTCTAAAGACCTGACGGGAGGAGGACGTTAGAGTAGGCTGTTCCCCAGCTGATGACAGATGAGCTGTAAAGTAGGCTGTTCCCCAGCTGAGTGCAGATGAGCTTTAAAGTAGGCTGTTCCTCAGCCGATGGCAGATGAGCTTTAAAGTAGGCTGTTCTCCAGCCGATGGCAGATGAGCTTTAGAGTAGGCTGTTCCCCAGTTGATGGCAGATGAGCTTTAGAGTAGGCTGTTCCCCAGCTGATGGAAGATGAGCTTTAAAGTAAGCTGTTCCCCAGCCAATGACAGATGAGCTGTAAAGTAGGCTGTTCCTCAGCTGATGGCAGATGAGCTTTAAAGTAGGCTGTTCCCCAGCTGATGGCAGATGAGCTTTAAAGTAGGCTGTTCCCCAGCCAATGACAGATGAGCTGTAAAGAGCTGTAAAGTAGGCTGTTCCCCAGTTGATGGCAGATGAGCTGTAAAGTAGGCTGTTCCTCAGCTGATGGCAGATGAGCTTTAAAGTAGGCTGTTCCCCAGCCAATGACAGATGAGCTGTAAAGTAGGCTGTTCCTCAGCTGATGGCAGATGAGCTTTAAAGTAGGCTGTTCCTCAGCTGATGGCAGATGAGCTTTAAAGTAGGCTGTTCCCCAGCCAATGACAGATGAGCTGTAAAGTAGGCTGTTCCTCAGCTGATGGCAGATGAGCTTTAAAGTAGGCTGTTCCCCAGCTGATGGCAGATGAGCTTTAAAGTAGGCTGTTCCCCAGCCAATGACAGATGAGCTGTAAAGAGCTGTAAAGTAGGCTGTTCCCCAGTTGATGGCAGATGAGCTGTAAAGAGCTGTAAAGTAGGCTGTTCCCTAGTTGATGACAGATGAGCTGTAAAGTAGGCTGTTCCCCAGTTGATGGCAGATGAGCTGTAAAGAGCTGTAAAGTAGGCTGTTCCCCAGTTGATGGCAGATGAGCTATTTGGGAATTATTTGAATTTAGTAGAGATGGTGTGAAACAATAAGTTAAGTTGTTCTTACACATTTGTTGTCCACCTCCCCTCCTTTGTTGTGGCTTGTCAAGCCAGACTATGACTGTGTGTGTGTGTGTGTGTGTGTGTGTGTGTGTGTGTGTGTGTGTGTGTGTGTGTGTGTGTGCGCTATACGTTGGGAAAGGCAGTGAACATCAGGTCTCTCAGTTGGGGGTCTTAATGTGACCTTGTCGTTCTTGTCACTATTGATTATTAAGGGCTTTGGGAGCATGTGTGTGTGTGCGTGTGCGTGTGTGCGTGTGTGTGTGTGTGTGTGTGTGTGTGTGTGTACATGCTTATTTGCTAGCTCTTTATTGGATTGCTTTGTTTTGCAGGGTGCTTGTGTCACAAAGGAAAAGTGGCTTGTTGGCTGTGCTAATGATTATTTAAAGCTTGGTGTGTGTGTGTGTATGTGTATGTGTGTGTGTGTGTGTGTGTTGACTATTTATAGAATAATGTGTGTCACCAAGTTGTGATTGTAAATGATAGAAATGCCTGAAGATACTGGAGTTTCCCAGTGTTTTCTGTCATCCCTTATCTCTCTCTCTCTCTCCCTCTTTCTCTCTCTCACTCTCTCTTTCTCGCTCGCTTTCTCACTCTTTCCCTCAAATTCAAATTCAAATGTTCTTTTATGAGCATGACAAATATACATTTGTATTGCAAAGCATTTTCACATAAAGGACAATAAGAGTGCACAAATACACAACTCTCTCACATTCTCACACTCACACTCTCTCTCTCTCTCTCTCTCTCTCTCTCTCTCTCTCTCTCTCTCTCAGTGTCTTTCATTCTCACAGTTGTTTTTTAATTCTCTCCTTTTCTCTCGTATATTAGAGGAACCACTAAAATCCACTGGAACACAAATAGACACAAGTGCAAAAGAGTGACTTCACACACACACATGGGGGACGGGGGGCCGTATGAAAGATTTACATGTCACAGGGTCTATCTTTGGCTGCTGTACCAGGCTGCTGCTGGTGAGCTGTCATTGTCCATTACTGATGACATCACAACCCCACCCCCAAAATATCTTCTGCACCTCCACCAGCAAACACTCATCGACAGGTTGCAGAAGTGCTGTAATGTATTATTTACGTATGCCTCTCTCGGTACCTGTCAGTATGAGTGACGCTGTCTATTGTTGGATCAGTGTCTGGAAGTGTATATTATTATACACTTAAAGCAGTATATAAGATTTATTTATTATTATTATTATTATTATTATTATTATTGTTATTATTATGTTAGGGGAGGGAAACGAGTCGAGATCCCAAAGTCGTAGAGGTAAAAATAAATGTTTTATTATCATTGTTATTATTATTATTATTATTATTATTATTATTAATAATACAGTTTTGTGACTAGACAAAATGATTCCTGGAGTTTGTTTTTTCTAAGGTTTGCGTCTCCACTGAACAGGAAGTGTCATCAGACCCCTGTTATGAGCCCTGATGAGAGAGATTTGGAGAGAGGGTGACAGAGGTGGGAGGGAGAGAGTGATGGTAAGAGAGATGGGGGGGCAGGATAGTCTCGATTATTTTAGGGACGAATTGAGAGAGGGGGGATCGAGAGGAGAGAGAGAGAGAGATTTTTTTTTTGAATTTTAAAACAAGTCTTCATTCAGCAGAAAAAATGATCAAACAACAGACTTGAAATCTTTCTAAACATATAAACAATATTTGTCAAATTACAAACACTCAACATGCATCTTTTAACGATCCCAAAAAAAAAATCATTCAGCAACAACTCAAAACATAAAAAACAGGTAGGACCCTTTTTATCTGAGCTCTGCAGCAAAAACCAGCTCATCCTTTATGGTTCAACACAGCACCCCTTTATAACACCACAAGGTTGTGAATGTGTCCAGATCTTTCATTGCCTTGTAATAATTGATATCTACTCTTATCCTGGCCTGGACCCTCCTGCTAAACAACAGTTATCCTGGCCTGGACCCTCCTGCTAAACAACAGCTATCCTGGTCTGGACCCTCCTGCTAAACAACAGGTATCCTGGCCTGGACCCTCCTGCTAAACAACAGCTATCCTGGTCTGGACCCTCCTGCTAAACAACAGTTATCCTGGCCTGGACCATCCTGCTAAACAACAGTTATCCTGGTCTGGACCCTCCTGCTAAACAACAGTTATCCTGGCCTGGACCATCCTGCTAAACAACAGTTATCCTGGCCTGGACCATCCCGCTAAACAACAGCTATCCTGGTCTGGACCCTCCTGCTAAACAACAGTTATCCTGGCCTGGACCATCCTGCTAAACAACAGTTATCCTGGTCTGGACCCTCCTGCTAAACAACAGTTATCCTGGCCTGGACCCTCCTGCTAAACAACAGGTATCCTGGCCTGGACCCTCCTGCTAAACAACAGGTATCCTGGTCTGGACCCTCCTGCTAAACACCAGTTATCCTGGCCTGGACCCTCCTGCTAAACACCAGTTATCCTGGCCTGGACCCTCCTGCTAAACAACAGTTATCCTGGCCTGGACCCTCCTGCTAAACAACAGCTATCCTGGCCTGGACCCTCCTGCTACACAACAGTTATCCTGGCCTGGACCCTCCTGCTAAACAACTCTTATCCTGGCCTGGACCCTCCTGCTAAACAACAGTTA
>NC_079217.1:60044674-60074674 GCF_029633865.1 Lampris incognitus
ACTAAGGAAGGAGAAGAGGACTTGTACTGACCGGCTAGACAGAGGAACCGAGCTGGGAAGGATGTGCAGCAGCTTAGGAAGAGACGGAAACCGATGATCCGCTGTGCCGACCCCTCATGGGAGCAGCCGAAAGTAATAGTAGATTTGACATCGACTCTTATTAAAGGCAGCAGAAGTGACTCTGGCCTACCTGAGATGAAGCATCTTGTAGCGGTGACTGGATCAGGCTTATTTACTGACGTCACGTGAGAACGACCACACGGGGGAGTCGAGGTTGCCCGGCAATGATCTGCGGCGGTTCTCAGCTGATGTCCTGCTACGGGTTCTCTGTAGCGTACCCTGGCCAAAGCTGCCTGGCTAAAGTCAGACGCTGGAAGTCGATGTGTTGGTAGCTCCTGGGTAAAGCTGCCTGGCTAAAGTCAGACGCTGGAAGTCGATGTGTTGGTCGCTCCTGGGTAAAGACTGCCTGGCTAAAGTCAGACGCTGGAAGTTGATGTGTTGGTAGCTCCTGGGTAAAGACTGCCTGGCTAAAGTCAGACGCTGGAAGTCAATGTGTTGGTAGCTCCTGGGCAAAGCTGCCTGGCTAAAGTCAGACGCTGGAAGTCGATGTGTTGGTCGCTCCTGGGCAAAGCTGCCTGGCTAAAGTCAGACGCTGGAAGTCAATGTGTTGGTAGCTCCTGGGCAAAGCTGCCTGGCTAAAGTCAGATGCTGGAAGTCGATGTGTTGGTCGCTCCTGGGCAAAGCTGCCTGGCTAAAGTCAGACGCTGGAAGTCGATGTGTTGGTAGCTCCTGGGCAAAGCTACCTGGCTAAAGTCAGACGCTGGAAGTCGATGTGTTGGTAGCTCCTGGGCAAAGCTACCTGGCTAAAGTCAGACGCTGGAAGTTGATGTGTTGGTCGCTCCTGGGCAAAGCTGCCTGGCTAAAGTCAGACGCTGGAAGTCGATGTGTTGGTCGCTCCTGGGCAAAGCTGCCTGGCTAAAGTCAGACGCTGGAAGTCGATGTGTTGGTCGCTCCTGTGCAAAGCTGCCTGGCTAAAGTCAGACGCTGGAAGTCGATGTGTTGGTAGCTCCTGGGCAAAGCTGCCTGGCTAAAGTCAGACGCTGGAAGTCGATGTGTTGGTAGCTCCTGGGCAAAGCTGCCTGGCTAAAGTCAGACGCTGGAAGTCGATGTGTTGGTCGCTCCTGTGCAAAGCTGCCTGGCTAAAGTCAGACGCTAGAAGTCGATGTGTTGGTAGCTCCTGGGCAAAGCTGCCTGGCCAAAGTCAGACGCTGGAAGTCGATGTGTTGGTAGCTCCTGGGTAAAGACTGCCTGGCTAAAGTCAGACGCTGGAAGTCGATGTGTTGGTCGCTCCTGGGTAAAGACTGCTTGGCTAAAGTCAGACGCTGGAAATCGATGTGTTGGTAGCTCCTGGGCAAAGCTGCCTGGCTAAAGTCAGACGCTGGAAGTCGATGTGTTGGTCGCTCCTGGGCAAAGCTGCCTGGCTAAAGTCAGACACTGGAAGTCGATGTGTTGGTCGCTCCTGGGTAAAGACTGCCTGGCGATACTTGGTAACAGTCAGACGTTGGTAGGCAATGTGGTCTTTGTTGAGTCAGTTCGTCTGGGCGAAAGTCGAACAATAATCTGCTACACTGACTTTAACTGATCCAACTTGGTACCAATAATCTGAGGTAATTTCGTTGGCCGGACTATAAAACCTCCAAAAGTTATAATTTCCTCAGTTGAAAAGAGGTGCAGGACTAAGATCTGTTTCAGAAATAAAACCAACACGTGCTCACCTTGGCGAGGGAAAAACACAACAATACTAAGTATAAGTAGAACATTAGGACAAGACTAAGAAAAACTTAATAACGAGGAAAGACTCAAGACAAACTTAAAAAAGGGAAAAGAGGGGGCGTCTGGGTGGCGTAGCAGTCTATTCCATTGCCTACCAACACGGGGATCACCAGTTCGAATCCCCGTGTTACCCCCCAGCTTGGTCGGGCGTCCCTACAGACACAATTGGCCGTGGCTGCAGGTGGGAAGCCGGATATGGGTGTGTCCTGGGCGCTGCAGTAGCACCTCCTCTGGTCAGTCAGGGCACCTGTTTTGGGGGGGGGACTGGGGGGAATAGCGTGATCCTCCCACACGCTACGTCCCCCTGGTGAAACTCTCACTGTCAGGTGAAAAGAAGTGGCTGGTGACCCCACATGTATGGGAGGAGGCATGTGGTACTCTGCCGCCCTCTCTGGATCGGCAGAGGGGGCGGGGCAGCGACCGGGACGGCTCGGAAGAGTGGGGTAATTGGCCAAGTGCAATTGGGGAGAAAAAAAGGGGGGATCTCCAAAAAAAAAGAGGAACAGACTCGAGACTAAAACTGTTCAGAAAGAAGCGCGAGAAGAGTGTTCTGGAAGAATCTAAGAGTCGTGTAACGCCAGAGAGTCTGAACCAAGGCCCACTATATGCCTGCCTGCCTGGCGGAGCATCTCACAGGGATTCAGCATCCCCCTCCTCACTGACACTCGTCCCCTGATTGTAGGAGAGATGATTATTTAATTTAGATGATACGCGCTAGGCTTGGCCGATTGGACGATATATCGGCGATCAGTGATTGGTTAAGTCCAATCAACTGTTTTTTTAATTTTGAGATACTTTACTGTGTAGCTAGGAGCAGCGGGCAGCCGCCGTGCAGCACCCGGGGACCAACTCCAGTTCATCTTGCCATGCCTTGCTCAGGGGCACAGACAGGAGTACTAACCCTAACATGCATGTCCTTTTGATGGTGGGGGGGAAACCGGAGCACCCGGAGAAACCCCACCGCAGACACGGGGAGAACACGCAAACTCCACACAGAGGACGACCTGGGATGACCCCCAAGGTTGGACAACCCCGGGGTTCGAACCCAGGACCCTTCTTGCTGTGGGGTGACAGCGCTAACCACGGCTCCACCTTGCCGCCCATCATCCTTCATCTGACACCGTCTGACAGTTTTTCTCCCCTTCCAGATGTGTCTGACAGCTGTTGAGCTCGGCAAAGAACTCGGGGTGGTTTGTTGTGTGTGATGGAAGAAGAGGAGCCTATAGGCTGTCGTGTTTCAGCAAAGCTTGTGGAAATTGGCAGTGTTAGAATCTTTTTCCAGCACTACTCGTTTGCAAAGACGGCAAATTATTTCATTCGGGCCAGCAGTCGCCGATTGTTAGGCTTGACGGTGGCCGGCGGGAACATTTGGACGTCTTGCCCAACCCCAATATGCACAATCTCCAGTCAGTGAGAAGAAGTGTTTTCCTGCATGAAAATGTGTTGTTACAGAAGAAGCAGTCGTCTCATATTCATCTACAAAGAACGGCTTTATTATAGTAATTATGATTGTGATTAAAGAAGACATTTAACAGGGTTTAAATAGTTCGTTTGGGGACTGACTGAGTTTGACCGAGCCGTCCATGCCCAGGAGGATGTTGTCACTCTTGATGTCCCGATGGATGACCTGATTACAATGGAGGAACTCCAGCGCCTGCAGACACTGGGGAGAGACAGGGAGCGAGGGGGGGAGAGAGGGAGTGAGAGGGAGGAAGGGAGAGGGAGAGAGAGGGAGAGGGGGGAGAGAGAGGGAACAAGAGGGAGAGAGAAGGAGAGAGGGAGTGAGAGGGAGGAAGGGAGAGGGAGAGAGAGGGCAAGAGAGGGAGGGAGCAAGAGGGAGGAGCGAGAGAGAGAGGGAGCGAGAGAGAGGGAGAGAGAGGGAGAGGGGGGAGAGAGAGGGAACAAGAGGGAGAGAGAAGGAGAGAGGGAGTGAGCGGGAACAAGAGGGAGAGAGAGGGCAAGAGAGGGAGGGAGCAAGAGGGAGGAGCGAGAGAGAGAGGGAGCGAGAGAGAGGGAGAGGGGGGAGAGAGAGGGAACAAGAGGGAGAGAGAAGGAGAGAGGGAGTGAGCGGGACGGAGAGAGCGAGAGGGCGCAGGAGAGAGAGAGGGAGCGAGCGGGAGGGAGGGAGAGAGAGGGAGAAGGAGAGGGAGTGAGCGGGAGGGAGAAGGAGAGAGGGAACAAGAGGGAGAGAGAGGGAGCAATAGGGAGAAGGAGAGACGGAGTGAGCGGGAGGGAGAGAGAGAGGGAGCGAGCGGGAGGGAGGGAAGGAGAGGGAGAGAGGGAACAAGAGGGAGAGAGAGGGAGAAGGAGAGAGGGAGTGAGTGGGAGGGAGGGAGGGAGGGAGGGAGAGAGAGAGGGAGCGAGAGGGAGAGGGGGAGAGAGAGGGAACAAGAGGGGGAGAGGGAGCAAGAGGGAGAAGGAGAGAGGGAGTGAGCACGAGGGAGAGAGAGAGAGGGTGCAGGAGAGCGAGAGGGAGCAGGAGAGAGGGAGTGAGCGGGAGGGAGAGAGAGAGAGAGGGAGCGAGAGGGAGAGGGGGAGAGAGGGAACAAGAGGGGGAGAGGGAGCAAGAGGGAGAAGGAGAGAGGGAGTGAGCACGAGGGAGAGAGAGAGAGGGTGCAGGAGAGCGAGAGGGAGCAAGAGGGAGAAGGAGAGAGGGAGTCAGCACGAGGGAGAGAGAGAGAGGGTGCAAGAGAGCGAGAGGGAGCGAGCGGGAGGGAGGGAGAGGGAGCACGAGGGAGAGAGAGAGAGGGTGCAGGAGAGCGAGAGGGAGCAAGAGGGAGAAGGAGAGAGGGAGTGAGCATGAGGGAGAGAGAGAGAGGGTGCAGGAGAGCGAGAGGGAGCGAGCGGGAGGGAGGGAGAGGGAGGGAGAGGGAGCGAGTCCTCGGAACAATGGGCTATGTACAGGAGGCGGTCCAATAATCCACAGTGTAAAAATAAGTCTCGCGGCCTTCTAGAATAGCAGACATCAGCAAGTTGACCTGGTGTGTGTCCTGTCCAGCAACCACACAACCCACCTCATGACGTTTACCAGCCGGCACGAAGCAGGAGTGTGGGTCTTGGTACCGACCCGTGTGCGTCCTCTCCTGCACCAGCTGCTGGGGTGTCGGTGGTGCCGGGGAACCGACACCACCTCCTGCACCCCTGAAAATATTGGTTTAGATTTTCCCCGCCTGTTTTTTCTGGCTGTTTTTGAACAGAGTTGTGACTGAACATGTGCTGTCCCACTGTGTGTGTGTGTGTGTGTGTGTGTGTGTGTGTGTGTGTGTGTGTGTGTGTGTGTGTGTGTGTGTGTGTGGTGTTGTTGTGTGTTTGTGTGTGACTAAAAGGTGCGTGTGAGATGAAACTCCGGATCATGCGTAAATGGCTCAGTGAGGTTTATCAGAAGCGTGAGGAATGTACAACGTAAACAGTGGAGCCTCCCCGCCCTCCCACTTCAAAGGCACACACTGTAATGGGTGTGGTTGTGCGTGTGTGTGTCTGTGTGTGTGTGTGTGTGTGTGTGTGTGTGTGTGTGTGTGTGTGAGAGAGAGAGAGAGAGAGGGCGAGAGAGTATTGAAACTTGATATTTGGTGTTACAGCTTGCATGCTTAACGTGTGTGTGTGTGTGTGTGTGTGTGTGTGTGTGTGTGTGTGTGTGTCTGTGTGTGTCTGTGTGTGTGTGTGTGTGTACCTGTGTAAGAGTATTTGTACTCGGAGGTATTTTTTGTGCAAGTGCTTCATTACATTACATTGGTGCTTTTGTGTGAGTGTACCTTGAAACATGCTGACAAGACTGTCTGAAACAGTGCTGACAAGACTGTTCTGTGTGTGTGTGTCTGTGTGTGTGTGTTCTGTGGTGTGTGTGTGTGTGTAAAATATGTTAAAATATTACATTTGAAGTCTGGGCCCCCAGGCCCGTCTCATCACCATGTGACGACGTGATGTGAGACTCCACAGCAGGCCGACTGCAGGATTCAAACTTCCTGTATCGCGCTTTTGCCTCCGCCTCTCATTCCCTTTCTTCTCTGCCCCTCTCTCCTTCTCTCCTTCTCTCTTCCAGCTCTCTCCCTCTCTCCTTCTCTCCTTCTCCTTCCACGCTCTCTTCCCTCCCCTCCTTCTCCTTCCACGCTCTCCTGTCCCTCTCTCCTTCTCCTTCCACGCTCTCTTCCTCCCCTCTTCTCCTTCCACGCTCTCTCCCTCTCCTTCTCCTTCCACGCTCTCTCCCTCTTCCTCTCTCCTTCGCCTTCCACGCTCTCTTCCCTTCTCCTCTCTCCTTCCACGCTCTCTCCCTCTCTCTTCGCCTTCCCGCCTATCTTCCCTCTTCCTCCTTCTCCTTCCACGCTCTCTTCCCTTCCTCTCTCCTTCTCCTTCCACGCTCTCTCCCTTCTCCCTCTCTCCTTCTCCTTCCACGCTCTCTCTCCCTCTCTCCTTCTCCTTCCACGCTCTTCCCTCTCCTTCTCCTTCCACGCTCTCTCCCTCTCTCCTTCTCCTTCCACGCTCTCTCCCTCTCTCCTTCTCCTTCACGCTCTCTTCCCCTTCCTCTCCTTCTCCTTCCAGCTCTCTCTCTTCCTCTCTCCTTCTCCTTCCACGCTCTCGTCCCTTCCCTCTCTCCTTCTCCTTCCACGCTCTCTTCCCTTCCTCTCTCCTTCTCCTTCCATGCTCTCTTCCCTTTCCTCTCTCCTTCTCCTTCCACGCTCTCGTCCCTTCCCTCTCTCCTTCTCCTTCCACGCTCTCTTCCCTTCCTCTCTCCTTCTCCTTCCACGCTCTCTTCCCTTTCCCTCTCTCCTTCTCCTTCCACGCTCTCTTCCCTTCTCCTCTCCTTCTCCTTCCATGCTCTCTTCCCTCTTCCTCTCTCCTTCTCCTTCCACGCTCTCTTCCCTCTCCTCTCTCCTTCTCCTTCCACGCTCTCTTCCCTTCCCTCTCTCCTTCTCCTTCCACGCTCTCTTCCCTTCCCTCTCTCCTTCTCCTTCCACGCTCTCTTCCCTCTCCTCTCTCCTTCTCCTTCCACGCTCTCGTCCCTTTCCTCTCTCCTTCTCCTTTCACGCTCTATTCCCTTCCCTCTCTCCTTCTCCTTCCACGCTCTCTTCCCCTTCCTCTCTCTTTCTCCTTCAATGCTCTCTTCCCTCTCCTCTCTCCTTCTCCTACCACGCTCTCTTCCCTCTCCTCTCTCCTTCTCCTTCCACGCTCTCTTCCCTTTCCTCTCTCCTTCGCCTTCCACGCTCTCTTCCCTTTCCTCTCTCCTTCTCCTTCCACGCTCTCTTCCCTCCCCTCTCTCCTTCTCCTTCCACGCTCTCTTCCCTCTCCTCTCTCCTTCTCCTTCCACGCTCTCTTCCCTTTCCTCTCTCCTTCTCCTTCCACGCTCTCTTCCCTTTCCTCTCTCCTTCTCCTTCCACGCTCTCTTCCCTTTCCTCTCTCCTTCTCCTTCCACGCTCTCTTCCCTTTCCTCTCTCCTTCCATGCTCTCTTCCCTCTCCTCTCTCCTTCTCCTTCCACGCTCTCTTCCCTCTCCTCTCTCCTTCTCCTTCCACGCTCTCTTCCCTTTCCTCTCTCCTTCTCCTTCCATGCTCTCTTCCCTTTCCTCCTTCTCCTTCAACGCTCTCTTCCCTTCCCTCTCTCCTTCTCCTTCCACGCTCTCTTCCCTTTCCTCTCTCCTTCCACGCTCTCTTCCCTCTCCTCTCTCCTTCCACGCTCTCTTCCCTCTCCTCTCTCCTTCTCCTTCCACGCTCTCTTCCCTTCCCTCTCTCCTCCTCCTTCCACGCTCTCTTCCCTTTCCTCTCTCCTTCTCCTTCCACGCTCTCTTCCCTTTCCTCTCTCCTTCTCCTTCCACGCTCTCTTCCCTTCCCTCTCTCCTTCTCCTTCCACGCTCTCTTCCCTTTCCTCTCTCCTTCTCCTTCCACGCTCTCTTCCCTTTCCTCTCTCCTTCTCCTTCCACGCTCTCTTCCCTTTCCTCTCTCCTTCTCCTTCCACGCTCTCTTCCCTTTCCTCTCTCCTTCTCCTTCCACGCTCTCTTCCCTTTCCTCTCCCCTTCTCCTTCCACGCTCTCTTCCCTTTCCTCTCTCCTTCTCCTTCCACGCTCTCTTCCCTTTCCTCTCTCTCTTCTCCTTCCACGCTCTCTCCCTCTCTCCTTCTCCTTCCACGCTCTCTTCCCTTCCCTCTCTCCTTCTCCTTCCACGCTCTCTTCCCTTTCCTCTCTCCTTCTCCTTCCACGCTCTCTTCCCTTTCCTCTCTCCTTCTCCTTCCACGCTCTCTTCCCTTTCCTCTCTCCTTCTCCTTCCACGCTCTCTTCCCTTTCCTCTCTCCTTCTCCTTCCACGCTCTCTTCCCTTTCCTCTCTCCTTCTCCTTCCACGCTCTCTTCCCTTTCCTCTCTCCTTCTCCTTCCACGCTCTCTTCCCCTTCCTCTCTCTTTCTCCTTCAATGCTCTCTTCCCTCTCCTCTCTCCTTCTCCTTCCACGCTCTCTTCCCTTCCCTCTCTCCTTCTCCTTCCACGCTCTCTTCCCTTTCCTCTCTCCTTCTCCTTCCACGCTCTCTTCCCTTTCCTCTCTCCTTCTCCTTCCACGCTCTCTCCCTCTCTCCTTCTCCTTCCACGCTCTCTTCCCTTTCCTCTCTCCTTCTCCTTCCACGCTCTCTTCCCTTTCCTCTCTCCTTCTCCTTCCACGCTCTCTTCCCTTCCCTCTCTCCTCCTCCTTCCACGCTCTCTTCCCTTTCCTCTCTCCTTCTCCTTCCACGCTCTCTTCCCTTCCCTCTCTCCTCCTCCTTCCACGCTCTCTTCCCTTTCCTCTCTCCTTCTCCTTCCACGCTCTCTTCCCTTTCCTCTCTCCTTCTCCTTCCACGCTCTCTTCCCTTTCCTCTCTCCTTCTCCTTCCACGCTCTCTTCCCTTCCCTCTCTCCTCCTCCTTCCACGCTCTCTTCCCTTTCCTCTCTCCTTCTCCTTCCACGCTCTCTTCCCTCTCCTCTCTCCTTCTCCTTCCACGCTCTCTTCCCTTTCCTCTCTCCTTCTCCTTCCACGCTCTCTTCCCTCTCCTCTCTCCTTCTCCTTCCACGCTCTCTTCCCTCTCCTCTCTCCTTCTCCTTCCACGCTCTCTTCCCTTTCCTCTCTCCTTCTCCTGCCACGCTCTCTTCCCTTTCCTCTCTCCTTCTCCTTCCACGCTCTCTTCCCCTCTCCTCTCTCCTTCTCCTTCCACGCTCTCTTCCCTTTCCTCTCTCCTTCTCCTTCCACGCTCTCTTCCCTCTCCTCTCTCCTTCTCCTTCCACGCTCTCTTCCCTTTCCTCTCTCCTTCTCCTTCCACGCTCTCTTCCCTTTCCTCTCTCCTTCTCCTTCCACGCTCTCTTCCCTTTCCTCTCTCCTTCTCCTTCCACGCTCTCTCCCTCTCTCCTTCTCCTTCCACGCTCTCTTCCCTCCCTCTCTCCTTCTCCTTCCACGCTCTCTTCCCTTTCCTCTCTCCTTCTCCTTCCACGCTCTCTTCCCTTCCCTCTCTCCTCCTCCTTCCACGCTCTCTTCCCCTTCCTCTCTCTTTCTCCTTCAATGCTCTCTTCCCTCTCTCCTCCTCCTTCCACGCTCTCTTCCCCTTCCTCTCTCCTTCTCCTTCCACGCTCTCTTCCCTTCCCTCTCTCCTTCTCCTTCCACGCTCTCTTCCCTCTCCTCTCTCCTTCTCCTTCCACGCTCTCTTCCCTTTCCTCTCTCCTTCTCCTTCCACGCTCTCTTCCCTTTCCTCTCTCCTTCTCCTTCCACGCTCTCTTCCCTTTCCTCTCTCCTTCTCCTTCCACGCTCTCTTCCCTCTCCTCTCTCCTTCTCCTTCCACGCTCTCTTCCCTTTCCTCTCTCCTTCTCCTTCCACGCTCTCTTCCCTCTCCTCTCTCCTTCTCCTTCCACGCTCTCTTCCCTTTCCTCTCTCCTTCTCCTTCCACGCTCTCTTCCCTTTCCTCTCTCCTTCTCCTTCCACGCTCTCTTCCCTTTCCTCTCTCCTTCTCCTTCCACGCTCTCTTCCCTTTCCTCTCTCCTTCTCCTTCCACGCTCTCTTCCCTTTCCTCTCTCCTTCTCCTTCCACGCTCTCTTCCCTTTCCTCTCCCCTTCTCCTTCCACGCTCTCTTCCCTTTCCTCTCTCCTTCTCCTTCCACGCTCTCTTCCCTTTCCTCTCTCCTTCTCCTTCCACGCTCTCTCCCTCTCTCCTTCTCCTTCCACGCTCTCTTCCCTTCCCTCTCTCCTTCTCCTTCCACGCTCTCTTCCCTTTCCTCTCTCCTTCTCCTTCCACGCTCTCTTCCCTTTCCTCTCTCCTTCTCCTTCCACGCTCTCTTCCCTTTCCTCTCTCCTTCTCCTTCCACGCTCTCTTCCCTTTCCTCTCTCCTTCTCCTTCCACGCTCTCTTCCCTTTCCTCTCTCCTTCTCCTTCCACGCTCTCTTCCCTTTCCTCTCTCCTTCTCCTTCCACGCTCTCTTCCCTTCCTCTCTCTTTCTCCTTCAATGCTCTCTTCCCTCTCCTCTCTCCTTCTCCTTCCACGCTCTCTTCCCTTCCCTCTCTCCTTCTCCTTCCACGCTCTCTTCCCTTTCCTCTCTCCTTCTCCTTCCACGCTCTCTTCCCTTTCCTCTCTCCTTCTCCTTCCACGCTCTCTCCCTCTCTCCTTCTCCTTCCACGCTCTCTTCCCTTTCCTCTCTCCTTCTCCTTCCACGCTCTCTTCCCTTTCCTCTCTCCTTCTCCTTCCACGCTCTCTTCCCTTCCCTCTCTCCTCCTCCTTCCACGCTCTCTTCCCTTTCCTCTCTCCTTCTCCTTCCACGCTCTCTTCCCTTCCCTCTCTCCTCCTCCTTCCACGCTCTCTTCCCTTTCCTCTCTCCTTCTCCTTCCACGCTCTCTTCCCTTTCCTCTCTCCTTCTCCTTCCACGCTCTCTTCCCTTTCCTCTCTCCTTCTCCTTCCACGCTCTCTTCCCTTCCCTCTCTCCTCCTCCTTCCACGCTCTCTTCCCTTTCCTCTCTCCTTCTCCTTCCACGCTCTCTTCCCTCTCCTCTCTCCTTCTCCTTCCACGCTCTCTTCCCTTTCCTCTCTCCTTCTCCTTCCACGCTCTCTTCCCTCTCCTCTCTCCTTCTCCTTCCACGCTCTCTTCCCTCTCCTCTCTCCTTCTCCTTCCACGCTCTCTTCCCTTTCCTCTCTCCTTCTCCTGCCACGCTCTCTTCCCTTTCCTCTCTCCTTCTCCTTCCACGCTCTCTTCCCTCTCCTCTCTCCTTCTCCTTCCACGCTCTCTTCCCTTTCCTCTCTCCTTCTCCTTCCACGCTCTCTTCCCTCTCCTCTCTCCTTCTCCTTCCACGCTCTCTTCCCTTTCCTCTCTCCTTCTCCTTCCACGCTCTCTTCCCTTTCCTCTCTCCTTCTCCTTCCACGCTCTCTTCCCTTTCCTCTCTCCTTCTCCTTCCACGCTCTCTCCCTCTCTCCTTCTCCTTCCACGCTCTCTTCCCTCCCCTCTCTCCTTCTCCTTCCACGCTCTCTTCCCTTTCCTCTCTCCTTCTCCTTCCACGCTCTCTTCCCTTCCCTCTCTCCTCCTCCTTCCACGCTCTCTTCCCCTTCCTCTCTCTTTCTCCTTCAATGCTCTCTTCCCTCTCTCCTCCTCCTTCCACGCTCTCTTCCCCTTCCTCTCTCCTTCTCCTTCCACGCTCTCTTCCCTTCCCTCTCTCCTTCTCCTTCCACGCTCTCTTCCCTCTCCTCTCTCCTTCTCCTTCCACGCTCTCTTCCCTTTCCTCTCTCCTTCTCCTTCCACGCTCTCTTCCCTTTCCTCTCTCCTTCTCCTTCCACGCTCTCTTCCCTTTCCTCTCTCCTTCTCCTTCCACGCTCTCTTCCCTCTCCTCTCTCCTTCTCCTTCCACGCTCTCTTCCCTTTCCTCTCTCCTTCTCCTTCCACGCTCTCTTCCCTCTCCTCTCTCCTTCTCCTTCCACGCTCTCTTCCCTTTCCTCTCTCCTTCTCCTTCCACGCTCTCTTCCCTTTCCTCTCTCCTTCTCCTTCCACGCTCTCTTCCCTCTCCTCTCTCCTTCTCCTTCCACGCTCTCTTCCCTTTCCTCTCTCCTTCTCCTTCCACGCTCTCTTCCCTCTCCTCTCTCCTTCTCCTTCCACGCTCTCTTCCCTCTCCTCTCTCCTTCTCCTTCCACGCTCTCTTCCCTTTCCTCTCTCCTTCTCCTTCCACGCTCTCTTCCCTTTCCTCTCTCCTTCTCCTTCCACGCTCTCTTCCCTCTCCTCTCTCCTTCTCCTTCCACGCTCTCTTCCCTCTCCTCTCTCCTTCTCCTTCCACGCTCTCTTCCCTCTCCTCTCTCCTTCTCCTTCCACGCTCTCTTCCCTTTCCTCTCTCCTTCTCCTTCCACGCTCTCTTCCCTTTCCTCTCTCCTTCTCCTTCCACGCTCTCTTCCCTTTCCTCTCTCCTTCTCCTTCCACGCTCTCTTCCCTTTCCTCTCTCCTTCTCCTTCCACGCTCTCTTCCCTTTCCTCTCTCCTTCTCCTTCCACGCTCTCTCCCTCTCTCCTTCTCCTTCCACGCTCTCTTCCCTTCCCTCTCTCCTTCTCCTTCCACGCTCTCTTCCCTTTCCTCTCTCCTTCTCCTTCCACGCTCTCTTCCTTCCCTCTCTCCTCCTCCTTCCACGCTCTCTTCCCCTTCCTCTCTCTTTCTCCTTCAATGCTCTCTTCCCTCTCTCCTCCTCCTTCCACGCTCTCTTCCCCTTCCTCTCTCCTTCCACGCTCTCTTCCCTTCCCTCTCTCCTTCTCCTTCCACGCTCTCTTCCCTCTCCTCTCTCCTTCTCCTTCCACGCTCTCTTCCCTCTCCTCTCTCCTTCTCCTTCCACGCTCTCTTCCCTCTCCTCTCTCCTTCTCCCTCTGCTCTTTTCTTTGTGTGGTAACGCCTCTCGCTCAGCCTCGTCAGGGGTTTGTACCAAGAAATAGAAAACGGTTCTTTTAAAGTTTCTCTGTTTTCTCTTTTGCCAAACTTCAGTCTTATTGCCCTGTGGACACACACACACACACACACACACACACACACACACACACACACACACACACACACACACACACAATCCCCGCTTCCATGCTGTTGAGCTATTTAGCTGTGCATGCAGGCCCAGCGGCGGAAGGCGGGGGGGGGGCAGTCTCTCTTCAGTGTGGGCCCAGGAGGGCTCACTGTTCGTGGGTACCATAAGGGCCCCAAGCCCCCTGCTGCTGGAGCTGCTGTACCACAGCTCACGCTGTCCCAGCACATTTAACTCTTGCATGCACACCAGGCTACACAAGACACGCCAGACAACAACAGGAAGACAGGTGTGTGTGTGTGTGTGTGTGTGTGTGTGTGTGTGTGTGTGTGTGTGTGTGTGTGTGTGTGTGTGTGTGTGTGTGTGTGTGTGTGTTTATAAGAGATCGTTTGTATGTGTAAGTTTCATTGAGAATTATTATGTGGGTACAATCTCTTGGAGGTCATCATAGAGGTTATATGTGCATATTCACCTCCATGTATATGAGAGAGGGGGGGGGGGGACTGTTTCCAATTACCAAGCAAATTTAAGCCTGCTTTTCCAAAGTAACAAATTAAATATAATTTTATAAAATTTTAAATAAATAAAGTAAATAAAATAAAATAATAATAAAATAATATAATATATAAACATAAAATAGTAATATAAAATAAAAAATAATATAATACATAGAAAAATAATAAAATAAATAACAATAAATAACAAAGTAACAAATGAAATAAAAATTTTCAAATTTTATATAAAGATACATAAAATGATAATATAATATATATAATATATGAATCTAAGATAATATTAATATAATATAATAAACAGAAAAATAATGAAATAAATAAATAAAAATAAAATAAATAAAATTTTCCAAAGTAACAAATAAAATGTGACTTAGGTACCTCCATCAGATTTGTGCAAGTGAATAAAACCGTAAATGTAGTTTTAATGTCATACATCATGCATCTGTATTTCAGCACCCAGTCGAAAGATGGAAGCCGAGATGAAGAAACAGATGATCGTGTGATTAAATTCTATTCATATTTCATTCAACACATTTATTTCTATCAACCATTTAGCGACAAAAGCAAACAGAACAACCTGGTGGAAAAACCTTTTTGTGATGTTTTATTGAGTTTTGCATTTCATCCAACTCTTCTGATGCGAAACTTAATAATGTGCATAAAAATGCCTTGATAGCAACATGGTTATAGACATAGAGAGAAAGAGAGATGGTGTTTTTTTAGTTGTTGTTCATACGCTGTTAAATTCTATGCTGAGCGTTGCCGTGGCGACACAAATGGATGGGAGAGCTGGTGCTGGATCGGCTGGGAGAGCCTGGTCTGCTGCCTCCTGTGGGCCCAGGGACTACGGCCCTGACTGGAGCGGCGCCCGAGGAGGAAACACCGAGGGCGGTCTGACAGGACGTGGAAGCGGGGCATGCTAAGCTAACTGCTAGCCCATGCAGACCGGAAGTTCCGACAGTCATCCTGACGTTCGCTCTCTTGGACAGTGAATTTTTAAAAAATATATTGGATATGTGTGTTTTTGTGTTTTTTTTTTTTTTTGTAGTTTGGATATAGTATGTGTTGTAGTTTGGATATAGTATGTGTTGTAGTTTGGATATAGTATGTGTTGTAGTTTGGATATAGTATGTGTTGTAGTTTGGATATAGTGTGTGTTGTAGTTTGGATATAGTGTGTGTTGTAGTTTGGATATAGTATGTGTTGTAGTTTGGATATAGTATGTGTTGTAGTTTGGATATAGTATGTGTTGTAGTTTGGATATAGTATGTGTTGTAGTAGGGATATAGTATGTGTTGTAGTTTGGATATAGTATGTGTTGTAGTTTGGATATAGTATGTGTTGTAGTTTGGATATAGTATGTGTTGTAGTTTGGATATAGTATGTGTTGTAGTTTGGATATAGTATGTATTGTAGTTTGGATATAGTATGTGTTGTAGTAGGGATATAGTATTTGTTGTAGTTTGGATATAGTATGTATTGTAGTTTGGATATAGTATGTGTTGTAGTTTGGATATAGTATGTGTTGTAGTTTGGATATAGTATGTATTGTAGTTTGGATATAGTATGTGTTGTAGTTTGGATATAGTATGTATTGTAGTTTGGATATAGTATGAGTTGTAGTAGGGATATAGTATGTGTTGTAGTTTGGATATAGTATGTATTGTAGTTTGGATATAGTATGTGTTGTAGTAGGGATATAGTATGTGTTGTAGTTTGGATATAGTATGTGTTGTAGTTTGGATATAGTATGTGTTGTAGTTTGGATATAGTATGTGTTGTAGTTTGGATATAGTATGTGTTGTAGTTTGGATATAGTATGTGTTGTAGTTTGGATATAGTATGTGTTGTAGTTTGGATATAGTATGTGTTGTAGTTTGGATATAGTATGTGTTGTAGTTTGGATATAGTATGTGTTGTAGTTTGGATATAGTATGTATTGTAGTTTGGATATAGTATGTGTTGTAGTTTGGATATAGTATGTATTGTAGTTTGGATATAGTATGTGTTGTAGTTTGGATATAGTATGTATTGTAGTTTGGATATAGTATGTATTGTAGTTTGGATATAGTATGTGTTGTAGTTTGGATATAGTATGTGTTGTAGTTTGGATATAGTATGTATTGTAGTTTGGATATAGTATGTGTTGTAGTTTGGATATAGTATGTATTGTAGTTTGGATATAGTATGTGTTGTAGTAGGGATATAGTATGTGTTGTAGTTTGGATATAGTATGTATTGTAGTTTGGATATAGTATGTGTTGTAGTAGGGATATAGTATGTGTTGTAGTTTGGATATAGTATGTGTTGTAGTTTGGATATAGTATGTATTGTAGTTTGGATATAGTATGTGTTGTAGTAGGGATATAGTATGTATTGTAGTTTGGATATAGTATGTGTTGTAGTTTGGATATAGTATGTGTTGTAGTTTGGATATAGTATGTATTGTAGTTTGGATATAGTATGTGTTGTAGTTTGAATATAGTATGTGTTGTAGTTTGGATATAGTATGTGTTGTAGTTTGGATATAGTATATGTTGTAGTTTGGATATAGTATGTGTTGTAGTAGGGATATAGTATGTGTTGTAGTTTGGATATAGTATGTGTTGTAGTTTGGATATAGTATGTGTTGTAGTTTGGATATAGTATGTGTTGTAGTTTGGATATAGTATGTGTTGTAGTTTGGATATAGTGTGTGTTGTAGTTTGGATATAGTATGTGTTGTAGTTTGGATATAGTGTGTGTTGTAGTTTGGATATAGTGTGTGTTGTAGTTTGGATATAGTATGTGTTGTAGTTTGGATATAGTATGTGTTGTAGTTTGGATATAGTATATGTTGTAGTTTGGATATAGTATGTGTTGTAGTTTGGATATAGTATGTGTTGTAGTAGGGATATAGTATGTGTTGTAGTTTGGATATAGTATGTGTTGTAGTTTGGATATAGTATGTGTTGTAGTTTGGATATAGTATGTGTTGTAGTTTGGATATAGTATGTGTTGTAGTTTGGATATAGTATGTATTGTAGTTTGGATACAGTATGTGTTGTAGTTTGGATATAGTATGTATTGTAGTTTGGATATAGTATGTGTTGTAGTAGGGATATAGTATGTATTGTAGTTTGGATATAGTATGTGTTGTAGTTTGGATATAGTATGTATTGTAGTTTGGATATAGTATGTGTTGTAGTTTGGATATAGTATGTATTGTAGTTTGGATATAGTATGTGTTGTAGTAGGGATATAGTATGTGTTGTAGCTTGGATATAGTATGTGTTGTAGCTTGGATATAGTATGTATTGTAGTTTGGATATAGTATGTGTTGTAGTTTGGATATAGTATGTATTGTAGTTTGGATATAGTATGTATTGTAGTTTGGATATGTGTTTTGTGTTGTAGTTTGGATATAGTATGTGTTGTAGTTTGGATATAGTATGTATTGTAGTTTGGATATAGTATGTATTGTAGTTTGGATATGTGTTTTGTGTTGTAGTTTGGATATGTGTTTTGTGTTTGTGTTACCCTCCTGTGGGCTGGGGGAAAGGATATTTGGTTTCATTTCATGTGCGCAGGTGCAGGGAATGAAGCGACTAATACATGTTCCTGGTTCCTGAAATGTACAGTTTTTGGAGATTGACAGAAAATAGACTAGAGAGAGAGAGACGGGGAGAGAGAGAGACGGGGAGAGCGAGACGGGGAGAGAGAGACGGGGAGAGAGATGGAGACTTTGTAGACTGGACGGGTTTTAAGACGGGTATCGACGTACTGGCATCGGCAGTATATGTGTGTTCCCGTAATGGTGGCTCACAGAGGCTGACACAGGATTTCCAGGAAGAGCTGACACACTCACACACTCAGCAGCAGCAGCAGCAACAGGGCCTCGAGGTGTGTGTGTGTGTGTGTGTGTGTGTGTGTGTGTGTGTGTGTGTGTGTGTGTGTGTGTGTGTGTGTGTGTGTGTGTGTGTGTGTGTGTGTGTGTGTGTGTGTTGTGTTATAGTTTGAAGTGAAATGGCAGAGGGAGAAAGGGGGTTGAGGGTGAGCGAGGGAGAGGTGCAGGGAGAGAGAGAGGAAACCAGTCAGTCTTAGTCAGTCTAGTGATACGGAACATGGATCTCCTCAGCAGAATGAGCTAATGGAGGGCTGTGAGAGTGTGTCAGCATGCATTTTTGTGTGCGTGCATGTTTGTGTGTATGTCTGTGTGTGTTTGTGTGTGTGTCCTTGTGTAGGTGAGCTGCTTTGTAGTGACAACAAATTGACGGCCCACCCTCTCTTTGAAGTGATCACATGACAGCTCTGCTCATTTGGAGATGCAAAATACACACACACACAGACACACACACACACACACACACCACACCACACCCTTTTACGATGGGTTCTTGCTCAAAGAGCGACTAAACCCCGTACCACTTTTGTGAGTTTGCTTCCATCTGAAGGTGAAAACCCGTGTGTAGTTTGCGTCGACAAAACTATTGACTGTTTTCAGAGTTCTCTCAGGCGCACACCTGAATGTAAAGGAGCCATCCTGAACGTGATTTCCGCAGTTGTGATCATCCTGCTATGCTAACATAGCTTGGTGTCAACATTAGCACAGCTGTGCTAACATAGCTTGGTGTCAACATTAGCACAGCTGTGCTAACATAGCTTGGTGTCAAAATTAGCACAGCCGTGCTAACATAGCTTGGTGTAAACATTAGCACAACCATGCTAACATAGCTTGGTGTCAGCATTAGCACGGCTCTTTTACAGATGGTTTGTGTCCTGTAGATGCTAGCAAGCTTGCCAAAACGGTATGGGTTCAGTTGCTCTTTAAAGCTATATGGGGGAATTTTCCAAGTTTTCGGTATTGGCGATAGGTGATAGATGGATCATACTTAGCTGGCAGGGGAGATACGAGGATCAAGAAGGTGGTTCACCCAGGGCGAGGCTTGACCGTTGCACCCCGGTTGCGCTGACACCTTCGAATCCCCCAAATGTGGGAATCTTGACTGCGTAATTTCTGGTAGTGGGGGACTGCGTTCACGCTCTCCCCTGTTTTCATAGGTGGCACGGTGGCCCAGTGGTTGGCGCTGTCACCTCACAGCAAGAAGGTTCTGGGTTTTAACCCCGGGTTGCCCAACCTTGGGGGGGGGGGGGATCATCCCAGGTCGTCCTCTGTGTGGAGTTTGCATGCTCTCCCCGTGTCTGCGGTGGGTTTTCTCCAGGCGCTCCGGTTTCCCCCACCATCAAAAAGACATACATATTAGGGTTAATACTCCTGTCTGTGCCCCTGAGCAAGGCATGGCAAGACGAACCGGAGTTGGTCCCCGGGCGCTGCACGGCGGCTGCCCACTGCTCCTAGCTACACAGCTAGGATGGGTTGAATGCTGAGAAGAATTTCCCCATGAGGATTAATAAAGTATCTCAAAATAAACAAAAAATTTAAACCAAATCCTGTTCGATGTATTGTTTCAAATAATTGTGATAATATAAATGACAGTATTCTAATGTAGACATGAAGTATAGTAGACACCATCTACATCTAATCTCTTAATTTACTGCAACCACCAAATGACCCATGGAAAATTCTTGTGATGGCGAGCTGCTGGGAATATTTTCTTTTTAATTTCATATTTCCCCCGGGGCTGCTTGTCTTTGACATGGTAGATAAAGAGGCTGGGCTGGGTTTTACTTACTCTTCTTCCATGGCTGCCAAGTTGCGTCTGAGCGTTTGTCCGCGACTCTCCTTTATACGACATGAAATGCCTCGTTTCCTGTGCACAGCTTTTGTGCCAGTCGCACACAAGCAAATGGACGGGACGGTCCAAGCCAGCTTATGACGTCACGCGGTTTGTTTCAGTGACTCGGCACTTAAATGTGGTTGTTTTACCACGGAAACGTCCCCCTACGCAGCTTTAAATGTTGGACTATTCACGGGCCTGTGAAGTCCGTGGACAAACATGACATGGCTCTGTTGTGTACCTGCAGGGCAGCGTTACGAAAACCAAACCACTCAGGAGCAAATGAGGAAGTCTGGAAATGGAAACAAGGAAAATAAGTAAAAGACACTGAGCAGAGAATGACAACCCTCAGTATGCGTGTGTTTTGTGTGATTCCGTGTTGTGTAGTTTTATCTTTCATCCTGTGTTGTGTGTCTGTGCAGTTTGTGTCAGGTTTTCCTGGTCCACGAGTTGGAATCGGTTTTTTCTTGTAGCATTTAAAGGCTATAATTTCCATATTTAATGGTCTGGCACAACTACTTTTGTTTCATTCTGAAAACAATGAATGACCTGTCATCGTTGGCGCCCATCGTCAAGACTTTAATTTTCTTCTTCTTCATCTCCGTCTTCTTCGTCTTCTTGTTCCAGCTGTTTCCATTAGGGGGTCACCACAGCAGATAATCCATTTCCATCTCTTCCTGTCCTCTGCATCCTGCTCTGTCACACCAGCCACCTGCATGTCCTCCCTCACCACATCCATAAACCTCCTCTTTGGCCTTCCTCTTCTCCTCTTCCCTGGCAGCTCCATATTCAGCATCCTTCTCCCAATATACCCAGCATCTCTCCTCCACACATGTCCAACCCATCTCAATCTTGCCTCTCTTGCTTTGTCTCCAAACCGTCCAACCTGAGTTGTCCCTCTACTTGTTCCCAATCCTGTCCTTCTTCATCACCCCCAATGAAAATCTTATCATCTTCAACTCTGCCACCTCCAGCTCCACCTCCTGTCTTTTCGTCAGTGCCACCGTCTCCAAACCATACAACATAGCTGGTGTCACAACCATCTTGTAAACTTTCCCTTTAACTCTTGCTGGTACCCTTATGTCACACATCACTCCTGGCACTCTTCTCCACCCACTCCACCCTGCCTGCACTCTCTTCTTCACCTCCCTTCTGCACTCCCCGTTACTATGTGCAGTTGACTCCAAGTGTTTAAACTCATCAACCTTCACCACCTCTACTCCTTGCATCCTCACAATTCTGCCGTCTTCCCTCTCATTCACGCATGGGTATTCCATCTTGTGCCAACTGACTTTCATTCCTCTTCTCTGCAGCGCATACCTCCACCTCCCCCTACTCTTGCTACAGATTACAACGTCATCCACGAACATCGTAGTCCACGGAGACTCCTGCCTGATCTCATCTGTCAACCTGTCCATCACCATTGCAAACAAGGGCTCAGAGCCGATCCTTGATGTAATTCCACCTCCACCTTGAACCCATCCATCACTCCTACTGCACACCTCACTATTGTCATACTGCCCTCATACATATCCTGCACCACTCTTACATACAATACCACACCTCCTCTCTCGGCACCCTGTCATATGCTTTCTCTAAATCCACAAAGACACAGTGTAACTCCTTCTGACCTTCTCTATACTTCTCCATCAACACTTTCAAAGCAAACATTACATCTAGTCAAGTTATTTGTATAGCTATCCATCCATCCATTAGCCAAACCGCTTATCCTGCTCTCAGGGTCGCGGGGATGCTGGAGCCTATCCCAGCAGTCATTGGGCGGCAGGCGGGGAGACACCCCGGACAGGCCAACAGGCCATCACAGGGCCAACACACACACACACATTCACACCTGATGCCTTCTACCAGTCTCCTTTCCCGAGGTCTGGCTGAAAGGATCACCCTGTCATTCACCAGACCAGGTTTAACCCCCATGGTTCTTGGTTTAAGCCACTTCTGTTCAGTTTCCGTGCGGCTATGTATCACAAATCACGCAAATCACTTCAGGATTTGCACTTCAATTTATCCAAACCCTTTTTTTCGGATTGTGTGTGTTTGTGTTAAAGAGTTAAAGTGTATTTGTATAGCCCAATACCACAAATTACAAGTTTTCCTCAGGAGGCTTTACAGCAATACAATTGTACATCTGTGGTGCTCTTTCCTGGAATGAAACCATACTGCTGCTCACTAATCATCACCTCTCCTCTTAACCCAGCTTCCACTGCTCTTTCCCATAACTTCATGCTGTGGCTGATCAACTTCATACCGCTGTAGTTACTACAGCTCTGCACATCATCCTTATTCTTGAAAATCGGTACCAGTGCCAAAGAGGCTATCTATGTGAAGAGGGAACGACCATCCCCGAACTGAGGTGGGTGTGTGGGAGGGGGGAGGGGTGTAAGAGTACATTGGTCACCATCTTACAATGCTGTGATTGCAACTATTCCCCAATCCTCTGTGAATAGTACACATAGCCATTGTAACTCTAGTTAATGATCATGTCAATTTACATGAAAGCGATCGTTGTTTTCAGTCATTATGCAACTGTGCTGTTTATAAGGGTGGGGACACCTGCAGTCAGTTGAGACTGAGGAAGTCAAGAGGGATGAAACATTTCTCCCGATAAACCTTGTGTCCAGATGAACTGATTCAACTTTCTGTGGTGGTACCAGTACACTTCTTCACTCAGGCATCCTCTCACTTTCCAAAATTGTGTTAAACAATCTAGTTAAAAACTCCACTACCTTCTCTCCTAAACATCTCCATGCCTCCACAGGTCTTCATCCTCTTCACGGCTGCCCTCACTTCCTCCTTGTTAATTCACTGCACTTCCTGATTCACTATCCCCACATCATCCAACCCTCTCTCTCTCTCATTTTCTTTATTCATCGGCCCCTCAAAGTACTCCTTCCACCTTGTCCACACACTCTTCTCACTTGTCAGCACATTTCCATCTCTATCCTTCATCACCCTAACCTGCAGCACATCCTTCCCAGCTCGGTCCCTCTTGTCTAGCCAATCGGTACGAGTCCTTTTCTCCTTCCTTAGTGTCCAACCTCTCATACAACTCACCATACACCTTTCCTTTGCCTTCACCACCTCTCTCGTTGCCTACGCCACCTCTCCTTGTACTCCTGTCTACTCCTTCGCCAACCTCTTCCTCCGTATACTTTCCTGTACTTCCTCATTCCACCACCAAGTCTCCTTGTCTTCCTTCCTCCGTCCAGATGACACACCTTCCTAGCTGTCTCCCTCACCATTTCTGCAGTAGTTGCCCAGCCATGCAGCAACTCTTTACTACCCCAGTGTCTGTCTTAACTCCTCCCTGAACTCCTTACAAGTCTTCCTTCCTCAACTTCCATCATCTGATTCTTGGCTCTGCCTTCACTCTCTTCTTCATCTCCAAAGTCATCCTACAGACCATCACCCAAAGCTGCCTAGCTATGTTCTCTTCTGTCACCACCTTGCAATCTCCACTCTTCCAGACTGCACATCCTGCATAAGATATAGGCAGGGGCGAATTCAGTCATTTTGGGCCCTAAGGCAAACACAGGCATGGGGCCTTCTACGTCCTTTGTTCTCCCCTTTTTTCAACCCTTCTTTGTCTAAGAAGGACCTACATGTAACTTCTTCTCTTCACCAATCTTCACACAGCAATGATGTCTACACATCTGGAATTGCATCTGTAAAAAACACAAAATATATTCAGTAAAACTAATGCACCCACTGTAAAATCTAATTTTCATAAGCAATATGATCGCTGTACAATAAGGTCGTACTTTATTGTCAATTCACATGGAAGATCCATCATTGGTTGTGATCATGTACCTTGATTTTCCAGCAGGTGCTCTGACAGAATCTCCTTACTGGACCTGCTTGCTGTTGCATAAATTGGAGAAGTTGTTTATGGTCTTCTGTCTTCTCTTTTGTGTTGCTAATCTAACGGCACCCTTTACCTCAAGTGTCAGGTCCTCTGCATCAATAATCACCCATTCTCTGCTCCAATCTGTGGCAGCATTCATCCAGCTTCCATCCCTTTTCAGTGCTTCTCATGTCAGTGGAGTAGAGAAATCCATACAGCTCATAGACCATTTCCATGTGAAAAATCTCTGCTCTATTGTGACAAGGGCTATATCTGTCAGAGGTAGGAAAAACTCTCTTTTGAAGAGCTCTTCTGCAATTGACTGAGTTAGCGCTCTTCCTTCATTTCATATTCAGACTGTCTAGTTGTTCTTCTCTGACACACCTCTGACCGCCAGCTCATCTCCACCTCAAGCCTCTCTGCTGTATCCATGGCATCTGTTTTGGTGGAGTTGAATCCATGATCTCATAATTCCTGAAGGAGTTCTGTTACTGCCCTGATTTCTTTCCTCACTGTCTTGACTTAAACTTTGGGACTCTGCAGGATCTTGCTCACTTTGGAACAACAAATTGTACCACACAATGGTACTTACTACAAAAGGCCATCAGTACATCTCATGGCAGATGCTTCCAGCCGTTGAGACAATGTCTACATCCCGTTTCTCTGTGGTGTACTCCTTTAGAAATTCAATGCTTTCACAATTTCAAGCAGCTGGTAGCAAACAGCTTTAACAGCTCTCACCCTACACTCCCGCCGGGTTGTAGACAATGCCTTCAGTGTAAAGTTCTTGACATGTTCTGTGAGAATGGTCCAGCCGTGAACTGAGGTGCTGAACAGACTGTAAAGTCGCTGTAACAGACCAAAGAAGTTGACAGATATCACAGATGACTTGGCTGGCACCAACAACAATATTCAGTGTGTGACTTTCACAAGGAACACATAACATCTTGCTGTTTTGTTCCTGCACTCCCATTTGTACCCCTGCTTTTTTACCCTGCGTGTTACTCCCATCATAAGACTGGCCTGGACAGTTGGAAAGATCCAAACCTAGTGTTTCTAGGTTCCATAAAAATAACTCACATAAGGCTTTGCCTGTTGTCAAGTGCCTGAAGAAAACCAACAAAGTGCTCGTGAATGGAGACACCTTTTGAGGTCTCACAATTTACAGTTCATAGCACCACAGATAGCTGCTCATTGTGACTGAGGTCTGGAGTCCAGTTCATGATTACTGCATATTTGGCTTTCTTTACTCTCTCTATAGTTGCATCAGTTGTGCCCTTTGCCACAAGGAAGATTAGTTCGTTTTGAATATGCTTGCTTAAGGAAGTATCACTTTGCTTTTTCGCCTGAATTCTCAAATGGTCTCTCATGACTGAGTCAAACTGAGCCATCAGTTCTACTTGCACAAGGAAATTTCCATTGCCAGACTCAAACAACCTCCGTAAGTGACGAAATGCAAGATTATGCTCTGCCAGATAGTTCACAGTTGCACAATTGCAATTCATCTTCTTAAAATCACTTTACAGCGGTTTACTTCAAGAGCGATTAGAGCTTGGTTCACCTGATCCATAGCTGTGTTTGTTTCTCGTCTCTGTGATAGATTGTGTGTGATGTTTTCAGCAGACTTCTCATGCAGTCTCAAGTGAGCCGAAATGTTTTTCTAGTTATTGAACCCATCCCCATTTAGCTGAGGGCTCTTTTCTCGGTTTCCAAACAGGTGGCAACAAAAGCACATAACAAAGTCTTTTTTTCACTGTGCACGAGCTCAGGATCTGTGTATCTTCTCTCCATTCTCCATTTGCATGTAATAGTTACTGCTTAACTTGCTTGCTTGGAGGGAGCTCGGAGTAGAGCCGCTGCTCCTTCGCGTCAAAAGGAGCCAGTTGAGGTGGTTCGGGCATCTGATTAGGATGCCCCGTGGGCGCCTTCCTTTGGAGGTTTACCGGGCATGGCCATCTGGGAGGAGACCCCGGGGTAGCCCCAGAACTCGCTGGAGGCACTACATGTCCAATCTGGCCTGGGAACACCTTGGGATCCCCCAGGAGGAGCTGGAGGGCGTTGCTGGGGAGAAGGACGTCTGGAGTGCCCCACTTAGCTTGCTACCACTGCAACCCGACCCCGGAGAAGCGGCTGATGAATGAATGAATGAATGAATGAATGAATGAATGAGTTACTGCTTATAAATCTGTGTCCCTCTTGAGTTTTTGGAAAAATTCTGTCCTTAATCTGAGCTGGTCCTCTCTGCACTATTGAGGGGTGCTGTTTTTCTGACAGCTGAGTGTTGGGTCATCTTTAAGTGTAACACATTGGTTAGGGGGACTGTGATTCACTAGTTGTTGGTTATTACGTGTATCGCCATCTTCATCATAGCCATAGTTACCATGGAGAGTGAACGCGGCAGGTCCGCTATCATCTGCTAGTCGAAGTATCCCGTAAGGTTGTCTTTGCATGTAGCAGCAGCATTGCTTGAGCAACCTGGTCTGACACTGCCGGCAGCAACGGGTAGCTGCTCTTTGCTAGAATTAGCCATGCTAACACTAATGCTAGCGCAAGCAGCAGCTTCTTGCTGCTCTTTAGTAATGTTAGTGTTGTAAGAAGCCACTGTGAAAAAGGTCGCTACCTTGAGCAGTTTTGCTAAAAACCTTATGCTTTCCTCCCGCGCCGTTCTTTTTCCCCCAGCACTGTTGGGGTAGCTTTGCCTCGTTTTTCAACAGTCTGTACACCATGCCGAGCTGTTTGTTTGCATGAGTTGGTTACTGTCTTCCTGAATCATTTCTGCAAATGCGCGGTAAGATCATGGAATAGTCCAAATGTAGTGGGGACTGAGGGAGGGGGTTAGACTCTCATGAATTAAGCGTTCTGGTGCCATTTCAGTGTATGGATTTGTAGAAAGACATAATCAGTTAGAGAAAAGTGGGAAAAAACTTTCTTAACCATAAGTTTATGAGGCATTTTATGGGGCCCTGCTAGCTTGGGGTCTAAGGGAATTGCCAACCTTTGCCCAGTGGTAAAGTCCGCCTTTGGATATAGTCCACCAGTGTGCACCTTCCTCCACTCTTATATGTCACCCTGTGTTCCTCCCTCTTCCTGAAATACCTTTTCGCCACAGCCATTTCCATCCTTTTTACAAAATCCACCACCATCTGTCCTTCCACATTCCTCTCCTTGATGCCATACCTAACCATCGCCTCTCTTCTCTTCACCAGCATGCCCAGTGAAGTCCGCTCCAATCAGCACTCTCTCCTCCTTGGGTACACTCTCCAACACTTCATCCAACTCTCTCCAGAATTCTTCTTTCTCTTCACTCTCACATGGGCATATGTGCTGACAGCTTTCATCATCACACCTTTGAATTTCAGCTTCATACTCATCACTCTGTCCGACACTCTTCACCTCCGACACTCTTCTTTTTTTTTAACTTTATTAAGTTTTACATGAAAATACAAGTGTGCCACCAGTGCATTACAATTTTTTTTTAATCCAAAACAGGTATAAATATATATGTATATGTTCATATACAATAAACTTGCCTATTATCAAAATACTGTAAAAAAGTGACAATCAAAAATGTTATACACAAAAACAGCATTACTGCCTCAGAAAATAAACTGAAAATAACAAGAAAAAAGAAAGCAAAAAAACAAAAAGCAGCCAAAAGAGAGAGGAAGAAAAGAAGAAAAAAAACCCCCAAAAACAAAACATCAGTCAGCAAAGAGTGGTGTCCCTAACCTCCGACACTCTCTTGACGTACTCTTCCTTCAGGATTATCCCGACCCCATTTATCCTCCTATCAGCACCATGGTAGAAGATTTTAAATCCACCTCCAATGCTCCTGGTCTTACTCCCCTTCTGCCTGGTCTCTTGCACACACAGTATACCTACCTTCCCTCTGTCCATCATATCAGCCAGCTCTCTCCCTTTACCAGTCATAGTGCCAACATTCAAAGTTCCGACTCTCACTTCCACATCCCTACCCTTCCTCTTCTCCCACTTCCTCTGGGCATACCTTCCCCCTCTCCTTCTCCTACACCCAACAGTAGCATAGTTCCACTGGTGGCCTACTGGCCAACAGTACTGCTGGTGGCCATCGGTAACCCGGTGGTAACCCGGGCCTCGACCGATCCGGTATGAAAATCTGATTTATGATCTGTATATTTGATCTGGCAGATTTTATGCCGGATGCCCTTCCTGATGCAACCCCCCCCCCCCAGTTATCCGGGCTTGGGACTGGCACAAAGAATGCACTGGCTTGTGCATCCCAAGTGGCTGGGTTATTTTTTTTTAGATTCACTTAATTGAATTAAATTTAATTTAATCATTGCTACATACTGAATTTATAGACCACTGGTTTAATGCTGCATGAGAAAACCTTCCCGTTGCATTAGATTTGTATTTCCATTGAGACAGACGGGCAGACGGATGGGAGGTTTCGGTGACACCAGAGAAAAGTCATTCTACGGGGTTTCCTCCCTAGATCAGCAGGGGTACATGTGACTCCAGGGTCAGAGGTCACAGCCACCCCCCTATTCCCAGGCATGTTAGTATTTTTGATTTATGCTATCTTGTGTTTCCCAAAGGACATTTTTATTTTTGCTTCGCTTTTCCTTCTTTCTTTTTTGTGGTGCAGATTCTTCACTTATTGTCGACCACAGATCACTAAACCGTGTCACACCATGTAGTTATGTTCTCGTGCAGTTCAGCGGCGCCAGAAGCTCTTTTCATCTGCATGTCTCAGGACGAGATTCATAAGACTGTCCTGTGACTTTCCAAGATGTTCTGGGGCATCGGACGCTCCTTCTGAAAACGTGGAGACCCGGATCTGAACCCGACGGAGCGCCATGTGGCTCTGGAATATATTTCTGCTTTTTTTTTGCATTACAAAAAAAAAACAAAGGTCCGTGTCAGCCTGGAATCAATGTTTAACATCAAGTGTGGTTAGAGAGAGAGAGAGAAACGAGCTGCGTTTACACGGAGCCCAATATTCCTATTATAAACAGAATACAAATGCTCAGTGGAAACACCAAGGTCAGAATAATCCGGCCCAAACGGATTGAAAATTCAACCGGTTGCAGGGACGTAGCATTACGTCTCATAAACCGATCACAAGAAAAATGGTGCCATGTGAAGGATGTAACCTGATTACTTCCTGGCTGGGTTCTTCCTGTGCATGCCCTCCGTCTTGATGTGAAGACACGGGGCCGTGTGTTTCGTCACTTCCACACACGGCTACCGGGCTGAACCGGACCTCTGCGGAGGTTTTGTCTGTGATACAAACTCTTAATGATGCCGACTTCCCTTACCTGCCTTGATCTAGCATGATAGACCCCCATGTCACACAGCTGTTCTGATTCATCGGGAATCAGGGACAGGTTATTTGTCCGAAGGAAATATCATTTTCCACAGCAGTGCAACACAAAGACAGAAACACGTATCCAAGAACTACAAGAACACACAGATCCAAGCTAACACACATGACCCAAATGTAAAAAAAATCACCGTCCAAGGGAACAAACGCCAGTCAGGGTGACTCGGCACCGCCGGTCTGCATGGGCTAGCAGTTAGCTTAGCCTGCCCGGCTTCCGTGTCCTGTCAGACCGCCCTCGGTGCTTCCTCCGCAGGCGCAGCTCCAGGCAGGGGCCGTGGTCCTTGGGCCTACTGGATGCACCAGACCAGGCTTCCCCAGCCGATCCAGTGCCAGCTCTCCCAGCCAGACACCTTGGACACACCTCCTCGCTGTCTAGGTGACGACACCAAAAACACCACAGTCAATGCCAGGAGAGGCCGCTGCCATACCACCCTCGGTGTTATTGGAACTGCCAGTCTGCATGGGAGGCAAAACTTAGACGTTGACAAAGACGCTGCATGGACGGTACTGGGTGAGGCCGCCGCAAACGTGAATTAGCGCCGCCATCTTCCCACACGTCTTCCACAAATCTTCGTTCCCATTAGATGAGTCAGCACATGTAAACACCAGACCATATTGGATCACATCCCATGTAAACAGTTAACTGGAAATCTTCATTCGGAATGATTTCAGTCAGAATGGGGGGGAAAGTGTGCATGTAACCATAGCGACAGACAGACAGAGAGAGAAGGCCTAGAGTGAGAGACAGACAGAGAGGTCAGCTGGAAAAATGGACTAATCAGCTGTGATACCCCTAACAATTTGTTACTCACAGTCTGATTACGACCCTGTAATCACCACAGTCTGATTACTACCCTGTAATCATCACAGTCTGATTACTCCCCTGTAATCATCACAGTCTGATTACTACCCTGGACTCATCACAGTCTGATTACTACCCTCCAATCATCACAGTCTGATTACTACCCTGTAATCACCACAGTCTGATTACTACCTTGTAATCAACACAGTCTGATTACTACCCTCCAATCATCACAGTCTGATTACTACCCTGTAATCACCACAGTCTGATTACTACCCTCCAATCATCACAGTCTGATTACTACCCTGTAATCATCACAATCTGATTACTACCCTGTAATCATCAGTCTGATTACTACCCTGTAATCATCACAGTCTGATTACTACCCTGGACTCATCACAGTCTGATTACTACCCTCCAATCATCACAGTCTGATTACTACCCTGTAATCACCACAGTCTGATTACTACCCTCCAATCATCACAGTCTGATTACTACCCTGTAATCATCACAATCTGATTACTACCCTGTAATCATCAGTCTGATTACTACCCTGTAATCATCACAGTCTGATTACTACCCTGTAATCATCACAATCTGATTACTACCCTGTAATCATCAGTCTGATTACTACCCTGTAATCATCACAGTCTCATTACTACCCTGTAATCATCACAGTCTGATTACTACCCTGTAATCATCACAGTCTGATTACTACCCTGTAATCATCAGTCTGATTACTACCCTGTAATCATCACAGTCTGATTACTACCCTGTAATCATCACAGTCTCATTACTACCCTGTAATCATCACAGTCTGATTACTACCCTGTAATCATCACAGTCTGATTACTACCCTGTAATCACCACAGTCTGATTACTACCCTCCAATCATCACAGTCTGATTACTACCCTGTAATCACCACAGTCTGATTACTACCTTGT
>NC_079217.1:60087174-60092174 GCF_029633865.1 Lampris incognitus
GAAGAAACAGATGAATGTTATGCAATACAATAAATGTGTTTGCATTATTAGGTATGAATTTGTATGTTTGGTGTCAGAATCAGAATCAGCTTTATTAGCCAAGGAAGCTAGGATATTAAACGAATCTGATTTTGTGCATCTCTCACAAGAAAATACAAATTGTCAGTCAATTAGCAGGCAGAAGAAATAAAAGAAATTTAGACCGAGCTCTTCACTGTACCAAGTGTAAAGAGCAGATGAAGTTATTCAAAGTTTATGTAAGTAAGGTTTCGTCTTAACGTAATTACAAATCTGAAGTGTGTCCGCTGTACAATATTCACACATTGGACACACTGGTCGTTTTGGGGCGCCTTTCTGAACCCGTTTGGGTACATTTAGCCAGGTTTTTAGTCTAGCATTTTTGAATTCATTGACTTATTGACGAAGGCCACTGCTCCGAGGAAAGCTACCCCTGTTCCCGGCTGTCTTACTTACAGTGGAAATCCAGGTTCATTCTAGCAGTATAAGGCTATATGCCCACATGTCCACCGTGTAATATTTCAGTAGTGTAGGCGTTTGTTAGCATGGCCTTATTGTGTCAAGACAAACAAAAGAATGCAACTCCATCCATCCATCCATTATCTGAACCGCTTATCCTGCTCTCAGGGTCATGGGAATGCTGGACCCTATTCCAGCAGTCACTGGGCGGCACGCAGGGAGACACCCTGGACAGGCCACCAGGCCATCACAGGGCCGACATACACACACACACACACACACACACACACACACACACACACACACACACACACACACACACACACACACACACACACACACACACACATTCATTGCTAGGGACAGTTTAGTACGGCTGATTCACCTGACCTACATGTCTTTGGACTGTGAGAGGAAACCGGAGCACCCGGAGGAAACCCACACAGACGTGGGGAGAACATGCAAACTCCACACAGAGAACGACCCGGGACGACCCCCAAGGTTGGACTATCCAGTGGCTTGAACCCAGGACCTTCTTGCTGTGAGGCAACTGCGCTAACCACTGCGCCACCGTGCCGCCAGTGATCGAGCAGTCTACCAATTATTCGGACGATTTGTCTTGATGCATGCTCAGTAATCCAGGTAAGGAAATCTCAGAGAGTTGAATCAGTTCATCTGGACACAAGGTTTAATGGGAGAACCGTTTCATCACTCATCTAAACGACTTGGGCAGTCTCAGCTGGCTGCAGGTATCTCCAGCCTTAGAAACAGCACATCCCACATTAAGCTGCAAATCCCACATTAAACAGGCCCTGCTAACTGGACGTTTGTCAAAGCCAGGAAGACGCCCAAACGGTGCACCAACTGATCGAAGAGAGAAGGACAACCGCTGTCTAAGCGACTCCGTATGTGGCGGAGGTGTCGGAACAGTTGAGATGTGTATTTTCCAAACCGCATCTCGGTTGCTTTCAATCCCCAAAGCACGCTGGCAGAAATTGGTCCCGCCCCAAGGATCGGGTTCCCCGGCACAAACAGAGCAATATACACTCTTAGGAACACTAGGGCCTGCCTTTGCTCTCAAAAAAAGCCCCAATCCTTCATGGCATGGATGCCACAAGATGTTGGAAATATTCCTTTGAGATTCTGGTCCATGAGATTCTGGTCCCCGAGCGACCAGACTACATACCTCCATCCGGCTTCCCACCTGCAGACATGGCCAATTGTGTCTGTAGGGACATCCGACCAAGCCGGAGTTAACATGGGTGTTCGAACTGGCGAACCCCTTGTTGGTAGGCAACGGAATAGACCGCCACGCCACCAGGACGCCCACATCCCCCACAATATTAACACCACCACCCACAGCCTGGACTGTTGACACAACACAGGTTGGGTCCATGGTTTCATGTTGTTGGTGCCAAATTCTGACCCTTCCATCTGTGTGCCTCAGCAGAAATGGAGACTCATCAGACGAAGCTGTATTTCTCCAGTCTTTATTAACTGTACAGTTTTGGTGAGCCTGTGCCCACTGCAACCTCAGCTTTCTGTTCTTGGCTGAGAGAAGTGGACCCCGACGTGGTCTTCTGCTGTTGTAGCCTATCATCCGTCGCCATCTTCCAATGCTGTGATTGGAACTATTCATAAATCCTCTGTGACTAGTACACATGTGGCCATTGACACTCTAATTAATGGTCAGGGCAATTTGCATATGAAACCAATCGCCGGTTTTGGTCGTTATGCAACTGTGCTGTAACTCCTCTGGATTCGTTAATTTACACAAAAAAGCCCCCTTTATTTGTTGACTTCCTCTAAAATGTGACAGCTGTGCGCCTCCCTCCATCTGGCTCCCTTCATGTGGTAATGATGCATTGTTTGTTTAAACTCGGCCTCGTCGCGTCGCCGCCGGAAGCCAGCACGCCGTCCCATAGTCCCCGTGATGACGTCACCTGATCAAACGTGCGACTCGTCTCGGCCTGATTCGTGTTCACCGTCGTCGCTCCTCGTCACCAAGGGACAACTCGTTGAACCTTTTGAACGTGGAAGGAAGTTGAGCTGGTGGGGTGGTTAACATGGAGAGCAGACAGACGGGCGCCACTGGAGAAACAAAGTCGTGTCTATCTGTTATCCTCGCTCCACCTCCCATTCTCTCTTTCGCTCTCTGCACTCAGTTCAGTGAGATTTATTGGTAGGACATATACATCGTTTGGTGCCCCGCCCCGGTGGGCTTACAAGACACTACACATAATCAGGACAGGGAGGTACCTATACACCTTCACATAAAGCTGAGCAACCATTTTTAACCCCCCCCCCTTTCTCTCCAATTGTACCTGGCCATTTACACCACTCTTCCAAGCTGTCCCGGTCGCTGCTCCACCCCCCTCTGCCGATCTGGGGAGGGCTGCAGACTACCACATGCCTCCTCCCATACATGTGGGGTCACCAGCTGCTTCTTTTCCCCTGACAGTGAGGAGTCACCCGGGGGACAGGCGCCCCTGTGTTGGATGTAGACACAGGTGTTGGAAAAGTTGTTCAGGGCGTCCAGGTGACGTAGTGGTCTACTCTGTTCCCTACTAACAAGGGGTTCACCGGTTCAAATCCCCGTGTTACCTCCGGCTTGGTCAGTTGTCCCTCCAGACACAATTTGCTGTGTATGCGGGTGGGAAGCCGAATGTGGGTACGTTTCCTGGTCGCTGCGCTAGCGCCTTCTCTGGTCGGTCGAGGCACCTGTTTGGGGGGGGAGAGGGAACTGGGGGGGGGGTAGCATGATCCTCCCACACGCTACGTCCCCCTGGTGAAACTCCTCACTGTCAGGTGAAATGAAGCGGCTGGTGACTCCACATGTATGGGAGGAGACACGTGGTAGTCTGCAGCCCTCCCCGGATCAGCAGAGGGGGGTGGTGGAGCAGCAACCGGGACGGCTCGGGAGAGTGGGGTAATGGGCCGGGTACAACTGGGGAGAAATAAACCAAAAAAGAGAAAGGAACAGACTCTGTGAGTATCCAGATGAAGGTGGAGGAACATCTTCCACTCTTCACGTGTGTGAGTTGTTCACACGTTGGGAAACCCAGCACGCCCGGTTCTGATCCTGAAGCGCCAGCGAGTCCAGATGTGTAGTTCCCGTGTTGAGGTCATGAGCAGGACTTGTGCGTTTCATCCTCGTTGGGGTTTGAACGCACCCGACGCTGTGATGCGGCGCCCGCCAGCCGGTTTCCTTCATCTGCTCCGTGTTCATGTGCGTACACCAGACTCATCCTGGTCTCCTCTGAACCGGATCACAAGTTTCTGAAATATGAGCTGTAAAATCATAAACACACACACACACACACAGCTGTTGTTGCCCAGCGTGTTGTGCGGCGGGTCCCACAGGTGTTAATTATCTGCCCCTTAACTGCTGCTTAGTGGTCCTTAACTCCTTAATAAAGGGTGACCTCTGACCTCTAACCTAACCAGCTGGGTATCGGTTTCCCTCTGGCTCGGAGGAGAAGAAAGGGACCTGCGCCGCTTTTCGGAAAATGGTTGAATTACAAAACGTGAAATCTTCCATTCAGACTTCTGGCACAGACCGGCCACGGGATGTCAGTTGTGAGCCCGACCGCACACACCAACATTATATGTTCCTTCAGTCAGGATTTATGGGTTTTTTTTAGGGAGTTGTTCCTTATCCCATGTGAGGATCTAAGGACAGGATGTTGTGTTGCTGTAACGCCTCCTGAGGCCAATTTTTGTAATTTGCGATGACGGGCTACACAAATAAAATTCAGAATCGGAAACACTTTGTCGTTTCATTCCGTGCGAGTGCGCACATGAAATGAAACGACACGTCGTTTCCCCCAGCACACAGCAGCACAACACAAAGACAAACACACACATCCAAAAACTACAACCACACATATATCCAAACTAACACATATATCTGAACTAACACATATATCTAAACTAACACATATATCTAAACTAACACATATATCCAAACTAACACACATATCTAAACTAACACATATATCTAAACTAACACATATATCTAAACTAACACATATATCTAAACTAACACATATATCCAAACTAACACATATATCTAAACTAACACATATATCTAAACTAACACATATATCCAAACTAACACATATATCCAAACTAACACATATATCTAAACTAACACATATATCCAAACTAACACATATATCCAAACTAACACATATATGTAAACTAACACATATATCCACACTAACACACATATCCAAACTAACACATATATCCACACTAACACATATATCCACACTAACACATATATCCAAACTAACACACATATCCAAACTAACACACATATCCAAACTAACACACATATCCACACTAACACATATATCCAAACTAACACACATATCCAAACTAACACACATATCCACACTAACACATATCTAAACTAACACACATATCCAAACTAACACATATATCCACACTAACACACATATCCAAACTAACACATATATCCACACTAACACATATATCCACACTAACACATATATCCA
>NC_079217.1:60097174-60106107 GCF_029633865.1 Lampris incognitus
GTAGGCTGGGTCTATCAGTCAACACCACCAAGACTGAGGTGTTATGCCAATGGAGGTCCAGCCCCCCACCCACTATGCCTGTCTTCACTATACAACACCAACCACTCTCAGTTGTTCCATCCTTCAAAAACCTGGGCAGCACCCTTTCTGAGGGCCGCAACACTGATCACGAAACTTATAATAGAATCAAACAAGCCTCTGTAGCCTTCAGCAAACGCCGACGTAAGGTCTTCCAAAATGAACACCTCCACCTGCACACCAAAATTGCTGTTTACAAAGCTGTGTGTATCACAACTCTCCTGTAGAGCTGTGAAGCCTGGGTCACATACAGCCACCACCTAAGGTTGCTGGAGTGGTTCCACATAAGGTGTCTGCAGCAAATCCTGGGGATCACGTGGCGTGACCGTGTTCCCCATGCTGAGATTCTTGCTAGGACAAGAAGCCATGATCACTGAACACCAACTGCGTTGGCTTGGGCATGTCATCAGGCTGTCTCAAGAATGCCTGCCACGTCAAGTCCTGTACGGACAGCTTCATCTGGGCTGCCAGTCCGCAGGTGGACAGAAGAGGGGCTACAAAGACCAGCTAAAGACACCGCTGAAGAAGTGTTGTATCGACCCCTTGAGACTGGAGCAAGCTGCCATCAACCGTTCCAACTGGCAGGAGACCTGCCACAGAGGTGTAGAACAGCTGGAAATGGAGAGGAAGGTGAAACAACAACAGAAAAGACTAAGGAGACGCACAACCATGGCTGCCCCCACTAACTCACACTTCATATACCCAACATGCAGTAAACCTTGTGGCTCAAGAACTGGACTCTACAGTCATCAGAGAGCACACCGTTAACGAGGAGGGACGTCCTCATCCGGCTCAGTGGACTACCAGCAAGTGTGTGTGCGCACACGAGCGCACATTCCTCTGTTTCCGTGAGTTGTTTATAACGACTCATCCAGCGCGCCACACTGACGTGTCCTCTTTGCGTCTCCCTGTATTTGAATGTGCGTTTTGTTTATTTTCGTATATCTTCTCTAAATGTCTTAATGAGCCATTTGGCGTCATGTAATTCAAACAAAGCTTTATTTTGCTTGCCGACCTACACCACCATATGGAGCCCTGTTAGCCTGTTAGCCCGCAGTTAAACTGTGTGTGTGTGTGTGTGTGTGTGTGTGTGTGTGTGTGTGTGTGTGTGTGTGTGTGTGTGTGTGTGTGTGTGTGAATGCTTGCATGCACTGAGGTACTTTTTCATAGTCCAAGACACTATAAACTATAAATATACATACACTTACTTTTGTACACAATCTCTCTCTCTCTCTCTCTCTCTCTCTCTCTCTCTCTCTCTCTCTCTCTCTCTCTCTCTCTCTCTCTCTCTCTCAAAGACACACACACACACACACACACACACACAGACACACACTCGGTATTATGTCATTTCAGCTCAAGTCAGCGTAGCCTAAATAGCTGAGTGTCCAATAACTGGATGCACGCACGGATGCACGGATGCAGAGATAGGTGGTGGTGTAAAAGACGGAGGGGCAGTTGGAGAGGTGGGGTGACAGAGCGTTCATCAGAGGAGTGCATGATGGACAGAGCCCGACAGACGAGTGCAGAGACAGAAAGAGAGGGAGATGTGACCTAGTTCTCTGTCCACGGCACAGTCGCTGCCGCCCTGCCTAGTTAGGGCCCTCCAGAAAGCGTGTGTGTGTTGTGTGTCTGTGTGTGTGTGTGTGTGTCTGTGTGTGTGTCTGTGTGTTAGTTTCCTGTCTTGGCAGGAGTGTTTTTTTCTTGTATAGGCCACATTTGACCATATTACAACGTGAAGTCATGCAGAATCTCTCCTGCGTTAGTACTCCATGATGTAATCCTCAGAAGGAAAATGCTTGTTCAGAGGTGGTGCAACTACGGTGTTGGGCAACAGGGCGGCGCAGTGGTAATGCTGTCGCCTCACAGCAAGAAGGTCCTGTACTGTTACACAGTACTACAGTAATACATATGAACTGAGATAGAACAGTAAACCAGACATTACACAGTACTACAGTAATACATCTGAACTGAGATAGAACAGTAAACCAGATGTTACACAGTACTACAGTAATACATATGAACTGAGATAGAACAGTAAACCAGACATTACACAGTACTACAGTAATACAAGTGAACTGAGATATAACACAGTAAACCAGACATTACACAGTACTACAGTAATACATATGAACTGAGATAGAACAGTATACCAGACATTACACAGTACTAGAGTAATACATCTGAACTGAGAGATAACACAGTAAACCAGACATTGCACAGTACTACAGTAATACATATGAACTGAGATATCACACAGTAAACCAGACATTACACAGTACTACAGTAATACATATGAACTGAGATAGAACAGTAAACCAGACATTACACAGTACTAAGTAATATATATGAACTGAGATAGAACACAGTAAACCAGACATTACACAGTACTACAGTAATACATATGAACTGAGATAGAACACAGTAAACCAGACATTACACAGTACTACAGGAATACAAGTGAACTGAGATAGAACAGTAAACCAGACATTACACAGTACTACAGTAATACAAGTGAACTGAGATATAACACAGTAAACCAGACATTACACAGTACTACAGTAATACATATGAACTGAGATATAACACAGTAAACCAGACATTACACAGTACTACAGTAATACATATGAACTGAGATAGAACAGTAAACCAGACATTACACAGTACTACAGTAATACAAGTGAACTGAGATATAACACAGTAAACCAGACATTACACAGTACTACAGTAATACAAGTGAACTGAGATATCACACAGTAAACCAGATATTACACAGTACTACAGTAATACATATGAACTGAGATAGAACAGTAAACCAGACATTACACGGTACTACAGTAATACATATGAACTGAGATAGAACAGTAAACCAGACATTACACGGTACTACAGTAATACATATGAACTGAGATAGAACAGTATACCAGACATTACACAATACTACAGTAATACATATGAACTGAGATATAACACAGTAAACCAGACATTACTGCAGTAATACAAGTGAACTGAGATATAACAGAGTAAACCAGACACTACACAGTACTACAGTAATACATATGAACTGAGATATCACACAGTAAACCAGACATTACACAATACTACAGTAATACATATGAACTGAGATATCACACAGTAAACCAGACATTACACAGTACTACAGTAATACATATGAACTGAGATAGAACAGTAAACCAGACATTACACAGTACTAAGTAATATATATGAACTGAGATAGAATAGTAAACCAAACATTACACAGTACTACAGTAATACATATGAACTGAGATAGAACACAGTAAACCAGACATTACACAGTACTACAGTAATACATATGAACTGAGATAGAACACAGTAAACCAGACATTACACAGTACTACAGTAATACAAGTGAACTGAGATAGAACAGTAAACCAGACATTACACAGTACTACAGTAATACAAGTGAACTGAGATATAACACAGTAAACCAGACATTACACAGTACTACAGTAATACATATGAACTGAGATATAACACAGTAAACCAGACATTACACAGTACTACAGTAATACAAGTGAACTGAGATAGAACAGTAAACCAGACGTTACACAGTACTACAGTAATACAAGTGAACTGAGATAGAACAGTAAACCAGACATTACACAATACTACAGTAATACATATGAACTGAGATAGAACACAGTAAACCAGACATTACACAATACTACAGTAATACATATAAACTGAGATAGAACACAGTAAACCAGACATTACACAATACTACAGTAATACATATGAACTGAGATAGAACAGTAAACCAGACATTACACAATACTACAGTAATACAAGTGAACTGAGATATCACACAGTAAGCCAGACATTACACAATACTACAGTAATACATATGAACTGAGATATCACACAGTAAACCAGACATTACACAGTACTACAGTAATACATACGAACTGAGATAGAACACAGTAAACCAGACATTACACAGTACTACAGTAATACATATGAACTGAGATAGAACACAGTAAACCAGACATTACACAGTACTACAGTAATACATATGAACTGAGATAGAACAGTAAACCAGACATTACACAGTACTACAGTAATACATATGAACTGAGATAGAACACAGTAAACCAGACATTACACAGTACTACAGTAATACATATGAACTGAGATAGAACAGTAAACCAGACATTACACAATACTACAGTAATACATATGAACTGAGATATAACACAGTAAACCAGACATTACTGCAGTAATACAAGTGAACTGAGATATAACAGAGTAAACCAGACACTACACAGTGCTACAGTAATACATATGAACTGAGATATCACACAGTAAACCAGACATTACACAATACTACAGTAATACATATGAACTGAGATATCACACAGTAAACCAGACATTACACAGTACTACAGTAATACATATGAACTGAGATAGAACAGTAAACCAGACATTACACAGTACTAAGTAATATATATGAACTGAGATAGAATAGTAAACCAAACATTACACAGTACTACAGTAATACATATGAACTGAGATAGAACACAGTAAACCAGACATTACACAGTACTACAGTAATACATATGAACTGAGATAGAACACAGTAAACCAGACATTACACAGTACTACAGTAATACAAGTGAACTGAGATAGAACAGTAAACCAGACATTACACAGTACTACAGTAATACAAGTGAACTGAGATATAACACAGTAAGCCAGACATTACACAGTACTACAGTAATACATATGAACTGAGATATAACACAGTAAACCAGACATTACACAGTACTACAGTAATACAAGTGAACTGAGATAGAACAGTAAACCAGACGTTACACAGTACTACAGTAATACAAGTGAACTGAGATAGAACAGTAAACCAGACATTACACAATACTACAGTAATACATATGAACTGAGATAGAACACAGTAAACCAGACATTACACAATACTACAGTAATACATATAAACTGAGATAGAACACAGTAAACCAGACATTACACAATACTACAGTAATACATATGAACTGAGATAGAACAGTAAACCAGACATTACACAATACTACAGTAATACAAGTGAACTGAGATATCACACAGTAAGCCAGACATTACACAATACTACAGTAATACATATGAACTGAGATATCACACAGTAAACCAGACATTACACAGTACTACAGTAATACATACGAACTGAGATAGAACACAGTAAACCAGACATTACACAGTACTACAGTAATACATATGAACTGAGATAGAACACAGTAAACCAGACATTACACAGTACTACAGTAATACATATGAACTGAGATAGAACAGTAAACCAGACATTACACAGTACTACAGTAATACATATGAACTGAGATAGAACACAGTAAACCAGACATTACACAGTACTACAGTAATACATATGAACTGAGATAGAACAGTAAACCAGACATTACACAGTACTACAGTAATACATATGAACTGAGATAGAACAGTAAACCAGACGTTACACAGTACTACAGTAATACAAGTGAACTGAGATATAACACAGTAAACCAGACATTACACAGTACTACAGTAATACATATGAACTGAGATAGAACACAGTAAACCAGACGTTACACAGTACTACAGTAATACATATGAACTGAGATAGAACAGTAAACCAGACATTACACAGTACCCATGTGACGGAGACCTGTTCTGACATGTGTTCCTGGTCATCACTGGGAGAATGCAGAAAGAAAACAGAGTGGGACCTGCTCAGTGATGAGGCAGTATACTCCAGCAACAGTACTGCAGTATTGGCTCCAACACAGTGATGATATAAAACTACAGCGGTAGCCATGGCAACAGTATTCCATCTTCATTATGACCAGTATGGACTCACACTGCTGTGAGACTGGTGTTTACCTTGTGTAAATGGGAGGGCTAGCTTGAATGGTACTCATTATGTTGTGTGTGTGTGTGTGTGTGTGTGTGTGTGTGTGTGTGTGTGTGTGTGTGTGTGTGTGTGTGTGTGTGTGTGTGTGTGTGTTGACAGGGCATGCCAGAGCAGTGGGCCCGCCTCCTGCAGACGTCCAACATCACCAAGTTGGAGCAGAAGAAGAACCCGCAGGCCGTCCTCGACGTTCTCAAGTTCTACGATTCTAAAGAGACGGCGAACAGCCAGAAATACATGAGCTTCACAGGTACACACACGCACACACACACACAAACACAAATCTGCACACACAGACACACACACACCTACACCCACACACCAAAGCTTTTTCATGAGGTTGATTCCTCTCCTTTTGTTTTTTTCTCTCCAGATAAAAGTTCAGACAACTACAGTTCATCCACCACAACGGTAAGACCACCGTCCCTCTGCAGGACAATCACACCTCACCCACTACTCCTCCCTGTGCTCCTGCTTGTCTAATAGGACCACCAGTCCTCCCTGTGCTCCTGCTTTTTATAATAAGACCACCACCGTCCCCCTGCAGGACAATGCCACTCCTCCCTGTGCTCCTGCTTGTCTAATAGGGACCACCACCGTCCCCCTGCAGGGCAATAAAACCTATACCGCCACTCCTCCCTGTGCTCCTGCTTGTCTAATAGGACCACCACCGTCCCCCTGTGGGGCAATAAAACCTCACCCACCACTCCTACCTGTGCTCCTGCTGTTTATATAAGACCACCACCATCCCCCTGCAGGATAATAACACCTTCACCCACCACTCCTACCTGTGCTCCTGCTTTTTATAATGATAAGACCACCACCATCCTCCTGCAGGGCAATAAAACCTCACCCACCACTCCTACCTGTGCTCCTGCTGTTTATATAAGACCACCATCATCCCCCTGCAGGATAATAACACCTTCACCCACCACTCCTCCCTGTGCTCCCGCTTGTCTAATAGAACCACCACTCCTCCCTGTGCTCCTGCTTGTCTAATAGGACCACCACTCCTCCCTGTGCTCCTGCTTGTCTAATAGGACCACCACTCCTCCCTGTGCTCCCGCTTGTCTAATAGGACCACCACTCCTCCCTGTGCTCCTGCTTGTCTAATAGGACCACCACTCCTCCCTGTGCTCCTGCTTGTCTAATAGGACCACCAGTCCTCCCTGTGCTCCTGCTTTTTATAATAAGACCACCACCGTCCCCCTGCAGGACAATGCCCCTCCTCCCTGTGCTCCTGCTTGTCTAATAGGACCACCACCGTCCCCCTGCAGGGCAATAAAACCTATACCGCCACTCCTCCCTGTGCTCCTGCTTGTCTAATAGGACCACCACCGTCCCCCTGTGGGGCAATAAAACCCCACCCACCACTCCTACCTGTGCTCCTGCTGTTTATATAAGACCACCACCATCCCCCTGCAGGATAATAACACCTTCACCCACCACTCCTACCTGTGCTCCTGCTTTTTATAATGATAAGACCACCACCGTCCTCCTGCAGGGCAATAAAACCTCACCCACCACTCCTACCTGTGCTCCTGCTGTTTATATAAGACCACCATCATCCCCCTGCAGGATAATAACACCTTCACCCACCACTCCTCCCTGTGCTCCCGCTTGTCTAATAGGACCACCACTCCTCCCTGTGCTCCTGCTTGTCTAATAGGACCACCACTCCTCCCTGTGCTCCTGCTTGTCTAATAGGACCACCACTCCTCCCTGTGCTCCTGCTTGTCTAATAGGACCACCACTCCTCCCTGTGCTCCCGCTTGTCTAATAGGACCACTACTCCTCCCTGTGCTCCTGCTTGTCTAATAGGACCACCACCGTCCCCCTGCAGGACAATAACACCTCACCCACCACTCCTCCCTGTGCTCCTGCCTTTTATACTGTATTTATTAACATGTTAGCTGCTTCTGTGCATGAGAAGTGCCCTTGCTTCTGTTCTATATTTGTACCGTTACTGAAACCACACACACACAATCCCACTTCACACACTTCTACAGTACAGTACAGTACAGTACAGTACAGTACAGTACAGTACAGTACAGCGCTCAAGTTCTCCGCTGATGTGAACCACATCCTGTTAGCTAACCTCTGCCTGTAGGGGTACAAACTCAGATATCCATATGTTAAATGATAATGTAGTGCACTTCCACAGAATGTTGTGAATTCGGAGGATATTTGAGTTTATACTGAGCGTGTTGTGAGCCCGTCATCGCCTCCATGTGATTAAAATGAGGCATTACTCACAAACGCATTAAACACACGACACTTAAGCGTTGTTGTTGTTGTTGTTTTCATTTGTTTTTCTTATGCGAGTATTTGTTCCAAACCATCCAGTATGTCAGCCAGACGTCAGGCGGTGCTTCAAGTCAACTTGGTGCGTTGGTTCTGGAGCTTGTGTGTTTTGGCGCCGATCCACTACCAGCTTCAGCTGCCCCCGTCAGGGGTCACCGCGGCCGATCATCGGGCAGTTTACTGTAAAGTGATCTGGTGCTTCATTAACTGTTGACCTATAAGTTGTACAGCGAATGTACAATGGTTACACACCTACCACAACTATTGGTGTTCTAGTACTGTAACTAGGAGTACTAGTACTATAACTAGCAGTACTAGTACTATAACTAGTAGTAACTGGTTGTAGTTAAGCACAGCACTGTAGAAATGGGCCATGAGCCGCTCTTCGCACATAGGGAGCAGAAGGCAGAAGGGGTTGTTGGACGGGGCATCTGGGTGGCGTGGCGGTCTATTCTGTTGCCTAACAACACGGGATCGCCGGTTCGAATCCCCGTGTTGGTAGGCAACGGAATAGACCGCCACGCCACCCGGACGCCCCTCTGGAATCAGTGGTTATAAGGCGAAAATTCATCTCATAGTCAGTTGGATTGGTTCACGGCTTAAA